>NC_089781.1:53731985-53911985 GCF_040412425.1 Macrobrachium rosenbergii | reverse complement strand
GTCTGTCCCCTTTAACTAGGTATTACTGTGCTGTCTGTCCCTTTTTTCCAGGTATTATTGTGGTCATTCTCCCTTTTATCCAGGTATTAATGAAAAGCATCTTTATTAATATATTTCTCTGGTCTTGAGTACATGAAATGAGGTTTGATAAACCAGTAGCATTTATTTACCTCATAAGTTACATAGGGAAGAGGGGAGGGGAGGGAGGGGAGGGGGGGGGATGGGGAGGAGGGATAGGGGGTACGGTTTTGAAACCTGCCCTATTATCTAAGTTGGGTCAATTGATGGCAGACCAACTTTTGTCTAGATTGGTCAAACGGTTCGGTTTCTATAGTCCAAACATACAAACAAACATTCACTTTTACATATAAGATATATATATATAATATATATATATATATATATATATATATATATATATATATATATATATATATATATATATATATTTACATATATGTATATAAACACACATATATATATATATATATATATATATATATATATATATATATATATATATATATATATATATATACATATACATATATAAAATAAGTGAATGCTTGTATGTTTGTCCACTATAGAAATCCAAACCATTTGACTGACCCAGACAAAATTTTGCATGCAGCCCCTATGTCACCCCAGAAAGGTTATATCTCAAATCAAACCCCTACCCCATGACAGACATACAAACACAGACAAAACAAATGAAATTTTCATTTTTACCAATGCTGTTCACCTTTTCTTCAGTAACTTTATGGGTCACCATAGCCTGGCCGGAAAACCACCACCTTTTCTGTTGGTGATGTCATTAAACTCCTCCCGCTGTAAACCCTATATCAGTTTAGTTCATCCAAAAAATTAAGCAGATGTGTTTTTCTGGATCAGAATTACTTTCATTCAGTCATAAATTAATGTAATTCAAAATATAACTTCTACCACCACACCAGTCAGCCCTTACAATCCTCGCCACAGAAGAAAATAATAACAGACCAATTGCTTCTGTGACAGACCTACCCACTCATTAAAAAATTACTCGCGCCAAAATTACCACATTTTTTCAGTGTTCATCTTAAGCCAAATGTATCTTAATCATACTCTGCCAAAAAAATACAAACTCTTAACTACCCTATGGTATTACCATCACCATATCTAAGTACTTAATCCACAAAAAACCTTCATAGTTATGGACACAACTCTGGAGATCAAGAACTGATTCAGCGCCAAGACAAAACAAATCCATCACCATCCGCACATGCATATTAGAAGACCAAATACTCCTATGACAGACCCATCACCTCATTAAAAAATTACTCACAATGAATGGTTAGTTCCTTCTTCATTTCTGCCTTCAGGATTCGTTATAGCAAAATATAGATCATTACATTTGGAAATCTCTGAAAGGCATTTGGAGAATCTACTTTTATGGAAGGTAAATGTATACAATGCAAACAGGGATTAAATTAGGAAACGATAACTGCTGCACTCTGAGGAACGTCAGTGTGGTCTTCTGCACTGGTACTGGGGTAAAGAACATTTGCCACTGCAGGTCAGTCATTCTCTCTCTCTATCTTTCTCTCTCCTCTTCTCCATTTTAATCAGACAAGTGCCCAGAGAGATATATATGAGTATATATATATATATATATATATATATATATATATATATATATATATATATATATATATATATATATAATATATATATATATATATATATATATATATATATATATATATATATATATACATACATACATACTTATATATGTATTCATATTTATCATGTATATTTAAAGCACAACAAAACATTTCAGAGATGTACGAAAGTTTTTCAGAGTCCTTCAGAGTTTTCCCAGGCAGTGGCAGGTTGGTCAGCTAGTATATATAAATAGAAAAAATGTAAATTGCGTGCAAGCCAGAAGGAATTTTCACGTCTCTTTAAGGAAATGCCTAATTTGTTTACTTTTTGCATTTCCAAGGACAGTTTTTTCTGCTGTAGGCCCTGACTGATAACCATCTGATTCTACTATGTGTGTGTGTGTGTGTGTGTGTGTAAATTAAGCTACTCCACAACTCAGAAGTCTTCCCCTTCTCAACCCCCTCCATCTCCCTCACCTCCGATGGATAACTCCGGTGGTGATTATGGATTTATGAGAGCTTCAATGTGCAAAAATAATGAAAACATGAAGCAAAATTGTTGGCAAAATAAAAATGAATTTATCGGCGATTTATGTATTACGAGTACAATCAAGTTTTCAGCAAGTTTAATTATCTACAGTTACGTAAGTGATTCTGTTATTGTTATAAACTCGATGTGTAAGCCTAGACTGTGTGTGTTTATGTACACGTGTGCACTGCATCTAGGTAAAACTACACAATTAATATGCCATCCCCCACAAAAGCTCTTTCTATTTCCCTCTGTTTTAGTATTTGTATTGACATTTATGTAATGCAGTACAGTAATGTACTTAATACAGTAATGCATGGATAGTATGCACAGTAAGGAGACAGGGATATTAAGTGATACTTGGGGGGGGGGCAAAGCTGCCACCTGCCAGGTCAGGGCTAGGCACCTTAAGTTAGGTTAGGTCAGGGCAGGGCATGGCATTCTGAGAAAGGTTAGCATTTCTCACACCTACCCCTGTCTCCCTACTCTGCATCTGCTTCTAATACAGTGTTATATAAATATATTTCTGTCTGTGCATATGTGCGAGTGTCTATGTACACGTATATATTGCACTGAGGTAAACTACGCACTTGGTGTGCATTTGTTCCTCTGTGTCTCTCTGTAAGTTATTCTTTAAAAATTTATATGAGAGAGAGAGAGAGAGAGAGAGAGAGAGAGAGAGAGAGAGAGAGAGAGAGAGAGAGAGAGAGAGAGAGAGAGAGAGAGAGAGAGAGGAAAATAATGATTTTTTTGACAGAGAAAAGCAAGCAAATGTGCAGTAAGTGCATAGTTTAATGTATTACATGCATACACTGTACGTATAAACATGAACATGTACACAAACTGAAAAATATATGAATGTAGCACTAAATGACTGTTAGGTGCGATACAATACTGCTTAAATAAATATCAATACAAATACTGTACCAGAGAAGGCATTGGCGAGGTGGGGGGGCCACAGTAAGTGTGTAGTGTTTCGAAATTTATGCCAAAACTGAAACATAGATGTTTATGGTTTTTTATTTTTTATACTGTGTGAGTTTTGTGTAATTCACATATCTTGTAAGCATAATCTGGTAGAACAACTGCAATCAGCTACATTTTTGTTAGGATATCCTGTGCAGTATTGCATTTTACATATTTCAGAAACAATTTATTGTACTGATATATCTCTGAGACTGAGTGATATGCAAATTAATATACTGAATTGGATGATATTGACACAAGAATGGTTAGGATAGGCTATTAATTATTTTTCATGAAATTGCTGTCCAGTGTATGCTAACTGCCCATCAGGTTTAGGTAATGCTACAGAGATCCCCTCCGTGCCTCAGAATCAACAGGCCTGTCTTATCTACAAAATTTTCCTTCGCCTCCTTTCCAGTAACCATTAACTTAATTATACTAATTTTCAGTCGCCTCCTCTCCATCCCATTCCTCCATATTACGACTATACACATTAAAGCTTACAGACAAGAGGACTCACATCAAATTTTGGTTGACTGTCACAAGGAACCGCCAACTTTATGAAGTCTTACAATGACTGCCAGGCATCAGTAATGTAATAAATCTCATGTAGATCCTAATTTGTAGAAACAATACTAATTACAAATCTGAGGTTGCAGCTGTCAAGCTCCATGATGGTATTTCAAGAAGTCAGAGGAATATTCTTTCTTTGGAGAAGGATGAAGCAGTGAATGCTTACAGACAAAAGTTTGTTACATGAATTGCAAATTACGCATATAATAAAAAAAATGCCAAAATCAATTATTTACTATTTTCTGGAATAATTTTGGAAAACATAATAAAAAGATACCTTTAATCTTCCATGAGAGCAAGAACTTTTCAGTTTGTGAGTCAAGTTGATACAGGACTTCAGTGGATCAAATAGAAGCATGGTGGCAGAATCCAGCATACTGCAATCACCGATTTTAAAAAAAAAAAGAAAAGTCAATTAAGTACTGAGACCTAAGTATATGTGTTCTTCTCAAAGGAGAGCAACCTAAGCATTTACCAGGAAAGAAAATGGTGGAGAGAGTTGGAGTGCAAGAGCTTAACAACTTTTGTGTTAAAGGGTCAGGATTTTTCTAACAAGTATCGAGGAAACTAAGATTTTCTCTAGCATGGAGAAAAATCCACACTGGAGCAAAAAAAATTAGACTTCCCAGTGGACTTATGAAAGCCACGGAGTCTCAACAGGAGAGGCTTAACATGATCTTTTGATCAGATGACTCAGGAGCAAAATGGTCAAATACTAGTATTAGCATGATTGTAAGTTTAATAAGTGACCCAGAAACATGAGGTTACAAAATGTCAAGAATTTTCCCATGAAAGTATCTAGAGAAAGATTTACATTAGGATAATTAAATAGTGAAGAGGCGAAAAACAGCTTCAATGATAAAGTCAGAAGACTAATGGGAGAATAATTTCATAGGGATAGGGCAATTAGCAGTGAAAAAAATGCTGTATGTAAAGGTATGACCCTGGCAATCAAGATCCAGCGGTGGATGCTAAATGTTTCATCGATTCAGTAACAAAAAACAAAGATCCCAATACATTGCACATCAGTTCAGGCTGAATGAAGCTATTCAACATGGTATGTATTGAATTTGGCATATCTTTTCTTAAATTTTTCAGGACCTTACTCTAAAGTAGTTTCTTAGATATCTGAAAACTAACAATGCATCAATTAACCAGTCATTCTTGAACAACAAACTGTTATAACTATATTACTAAGACGCAGGTCTCAATCAGAGTATGGGCAATATATAATTTATTATCAATAGTTACTATCTAAACTACCTTTAAAAGAGCATTCCCGACAGGTTTGGCAGTATTTGGAGTTGCAGGAATATGTCGCTGGCTTTCTCCAGAATTTGGGACAGGCGCTAATCCTCTCTTGCAAATTTCTGGTGGTGAACTCAGCTTTGTACCTGGTCTTGGTGGTAGCAGTGGTGCCTGGTTTCCAGTAGCCGCAGGAAGAGGCATTTGTGGGCGCTTCTCAGGAGCCACACATGGTTTACGGGGATAGCACATGGGTTTATTTGGTACCTGGGGCTTGGAAGAATTTGGAAAATTCCGGGTGCCTGCTTCTGATATGGAAGTTAAATACAGGCCTTCAACTACAGAATCTGAAAAAAATCCGAACACTGTTTCAAACTATACAATGGACAAGGGTATTTACAAAATTTTCAATATTATTTACCATAAACTATCATTTTGCAGCTGTCTTTTTTATGCACAAATTTTGAAAATGTGAGAATATGAAATGTCACTTGGACAAAGACCTCTTTCCTTTGCATTCACCAAGTTAATTAAAATCTTTTGTTGCAGAAGAGATTTTCTCTAAGTGGTTTGAAATCTTTAACAAACCTCCCTCTATCTACCAATAGAGTGGTCTGCATGTGGAAATGACTCCAAACTATGTGTGGCTGAAAATTAAATATTAATCTAGTGGGTTACACACAATGACAATTTTCTTAATTTTTCATTATCAAAGTGAAAGAAGCTTTGATTATGCTAAAGTAAAAAAAAAACTGTCAAACATCCCCTCAGCAGCTTGTCATTTCTCATTTCAAATTGAGCCCCTATCACGCATTCTATCCTATACCGAGTATGCTTACATCTCCTACTCAGTGTCTTTCTGGAAACTTCTATGTAGGTTACATGGCATTCAAGATACTATTCTGGAGACAGATTGATATCATGTTGCAAAGAAAGTAATGTTAATGGCTCTACTGCATCATTTGTTTATTTGCAACAAATTGCAGTACTTGATGTGGTCATGAGAGGAGACATATTCAAGTTATCCATAATCATTAGCAATGAGTTCAATCATGACCGTCTAAAAATTTGATACAGTATCTGTACGTATCTAGGTAGTATCTCCTGGGATGACCATCAGTTGCATCAGACTAATCTTCACACGCATTAGGCCCCTTCAGAAGATGGGAAGATAACTGATAAATTTATTGTTGCTGTAACTCAGATTAATTTAGTACTGCTGTGCCATGGAAAATTTAAATTGAAAAAGAGGGTTGAAAACTGCACAAAAAGTAGATATTCCTAAGCTCCTTGGGTGCAACAAGAACCTCATCTGGCCCACGGTTCAAACTAAGGCAGGGTTATGATCTAGGAAGAAAATCTTGCAAAAAGAAGTGCCCCATACTGTACAATGAGAGCTCTTTTGGGTATATTTGAACTTGCTTCTTTTGACATTTTTTGCTTTTAGCTTGTAAAGGTTAAGTTAAGTATACTTTTACAATGGGATGCCCATAGGGAAACGTAGTTACAGGTGTAGGACCAACAGGTAACTCAGACTGGGTGACAGATGATGTAACCGGCAAATAGGAAGTGACTGCAAAGGTGCTCTGTGATTGGCTGCTGAACTTACAAATTAAGGCAAGATTTGGTAGCAAAGCTCTGAGCTTACAGAGCTTCCCCTCAAAAAAGGACAAAGAAAATTAATATGAATGCAAAGTGGTCTGTGCCTATATACCACCACGAATATTTTACAGCCATGTCAACATATTATTGATATTTGCTGTTTTTTACAGTGCAAAATGAAAACGTGACTATTCCACAGTATCACATTCATGATACTGTTTGGGGTGCTGATATGACACTAGGTCACAACACTGGGGATAACCATAACCCTGTCTTAGCCTGAATCAAGTAATCCCTCAATTATCTAGATCTTCATTACCTGGAACTCGATAGCCTAATATCCGAAATACCTGGATAGGGAACCAAGGCCCAAAGATATAAGATGTATAAATTTCAAAAAAATTGAAAAAACCACTCTCCAATGGCTGGCAATGCTGTACAGGTTCATAAAAATGCTGGTAACACTGCTTACACTCATAAACACACTGGGAAAGGGTATTTTGGGGGTGGGGGAGGCCTGGTGAAGTTTCCAAGGTGCAGGGTGGGTCAGATGGCTGGGCGCCATGGGAGAGGACGGACAATACGGCTGTACAAAGGAACTCACCCAGAGAAGGGGTTGTTTTGGAAGGTGGGTGGAGTAGGGGAGCAGTTTCCCTGGCTTGGAAGGGGATGCAGTGTTAGATGGATGAAGATGGCTTGGTGGATGTGAATTGCTGGAGCTTGTTTTGTTTTGTATTTTTATAGTTTACAGTATTGTTTTCCATAATTTATTAAAGGATATGTAGAGTACTGTATTGTAACAAGGCAAAAAAAAAAAGGGAAGAGGTACGAGAGAGAGAGAGAGAGAGAGAGAGAGAGAGAGAGAGAGAGAGAGAGAGAGAGAGAGAGAGAGAGAGAGAGAGAGCAACAACTGAGGTATCACTTATACTGAAGCCTATAGAGTAACACACACTCTTTCACTTTTTTATTTATATTTTATTCTATTCTCATTTATATTTTTACTATATTTTCTCATTTTTTAATTTCTATAACCCAAAGGATAAATGCAATCGTGTGCATATGGTACATACATACACACACACTCCCTTGTTTTCATTGGTGACAAAAAGACTTAAGTTATAAATACCAAAAAGTGTCGTAAGCATCTACAAATTCAAATTTTAAATATTTTTACAGTAATCAGAGATGAAATATCAACAGTGATAAAATATTCTCTTCTTATGTTATGTGTGCTAATCATACTCAAGATTCAACTAAACTTGTAATGAAATATTGTAGTATAGTAAATCAAGCAAAGAAAAAAAAAAGTGACATGTGATACTGCCCTACATGAATTCACTCAAAAGTCATGAAACACAAATCTTTTATTGCTTTCGATTCGCTGATTTGGATACGTCATCAGTTTAAGAGTATGGTAGAAGGTGCGGGGTGGACAAGCACTTGTGAGTTTTGTAAACTTTCTCATTATTGTCAGAAACATATACGTCATTGTAATTTTTAAAATTTTTAATGGCTGATAGACATAGTGTCATGAACATAGCGTATGCTAATTGGCTACATACGGAAAGTATCAGTGCACTCGGTAACAAAGACCGCTTTCCTTCTCTGTGCTCAATCAGCCGCTTGTTTGAACTGTTCGCAAGTGATTGCTTCGTGATACTATTTCCTGAGCATGTGGCTTTCATGCCAGTGCCTGCAGCGTTGCAGGTTCTGCCTATGTTATGTGTGGTGCTTGGTATTATGTGTATGGCCCCACCTTTTCTTAAGAGGATGGGGAAGGTGTTGACCCTTCAACAGAAACTACATCTTGTTGGGATGATGAAGCAAGGTTCATCCAAGTCATGTATAATGAAGGAGTACGTCATTGCCCTGTTAACCTTGCATGATATCAAGACTTCCCAGGACAAGCTGAAGAAATATGCAACGGGATTCGGTAAAAAGATGCCCAGGAGTCAAACCTGCAAGGTAATGGTAAAAGGCCATTATGAGGAAGTTGAGGAGTCGACCTTGATGTGGTTTTGTTAACAGAGGGCTACATTTTTGTGAGAGATTATTCGTCATCAGAGCTTGGCATTGCTAGACATTGGGTGAAGAATTTGCTTCTCATGGACAATGCGCCTGCACATCCTAACACAACCCAATTGGCTGGTGACAAAGGTATTTGGGTCATGTATTTGCTTCTTAATATAACTGTACTCATTCAGCCAATGGACCAAGGTGTTACTGTTTCAACGAAACAGCTATACTGGAGGAAGTTCCTGGAGGAGGCGATGGTACTATTCGAGGAGGAGGAGGAGGAGGAGGAGGAGGAGGAGGAGGAGGAGGAGGAGGAGGAGGAGGAGGAGGAGGAGGAGGAGGAGGAGGAGGAGGAGGAGGAGGAGGTTTGAAGGTTTGAATACACGGGGGGGGGACCAGATACTGAAGAATCTTTGCAAGTATTTGCTGAAGTCTGTCATATACAACTTCGCCGATGCTTAAAAGGACATCACCATAGAGGCCTCCAGCTTTGCCTGGATGACTTCCCGGGGTTTGAAATCGACAACTTCTGTGCCACACTTACAACTGGAGGTGACAATGTTCCCTATGGGAGTGGCTGGATGTAAACCGTGGTGACCCTGGCTACCAACTTCTCTACGACAGTGAGATACCTGCAGCAGTTGCTAGTGAAGAAGAGGCGACTGAAGACGACGACGACAATGATGGCAAGGTCGTTCTATGACAGCCTTGGTACAAGAGTAGTATGTGTATGGCCCTCAGTACAGTTATCAAGACGTTGGAGAACCCAAATATGGACCCAATCAGCTTCCTCAAGGCCTTGGACATGGTTGCTCAATTGCATGAGCATCAAAAGGTTATCATTGCCAAGGAGAATTGTCATTTGTATTGTCAAAGTACCCTCGACAGATTCTTCAGATTCTAAACCCCACACACCCAAGCCTTTCGCCATCCACTTCTTTGGTAACTTGGTCCTTCAACTTGGAACCACAGCTCAATAAGTATTCTGCTGCCTTTGTCAATATGTAGGGCTTCTTTAACCTCTTCCAACCACTTCACCACTTAATGTTTTCCATGAGTTGCAGGCGACACAATTAGTAGATGCCGGTCTTGACAACACAGTCGAGCTGGTGGAGAAGGATGAGGTGGGGTTTTAAACTTCCTCACAAATGTTTAAAACGTCCAGCCATCGTAAGCACCAGGGGCAGTGCGCAAAGGTAAGTGACAGAGTGAAAAGTATTTTATACAGTATTGTTAAATTTTTTTTGTGTACAATGTATTTTGGGAAAATGATAAAAATTGTTTGTGTAGACTCATCATATTGTGTGTTACATACGAGAGTAAAAATGGTTTACTTTTTTGCGCACGATGTATTTTGGGGAAAATTATAAAAACTGTAAACTATCATATGTTACATAGAGGAAAAAAGTTTGCTTTTTATTTGTGTACAGCACAATGTACCTTCTGTTTGGCGCAAATGAAAAATACTGTGTAGCCTACTGTACTGTATGTTGTGTACAGGAGAAAAAGGAGTTTACTTTTTTCCGTTCGATGTAATTTGGGGCAAATTATAATTTTTAGTGTAAACTATCATACCGTGTTACATACAAGGAAAAAAGGCTTAATCTTTTTTTTCTGTACAGTCGATGTGTTTTACAGTTTGGGTACAATGAAAATCACTGTTTAGCCTACAGTACTGCATGTTGCATATGAGAGAAAAAGAGGGGTTTTTCTTAAGTGTATTTATATAGTTTATATTGTTACAAATCTGGAAAAATAAGGTAGATACTTGCTTTCTGCATCAATTTTTCAGTTTAAAGTGTGATGGTCGTTGTTTATCGGCATAAATAGTGTTTACGGTTGTGTGGTATTGGCAAGGTAAGGTGAGAAAGAGTAAAAATATCTATGGGTGTTCAAGGGTAACTCCGTATACCCTTGAACACCCATAATTTTTTTTTACTTGCTCTTTTCTGGATTTCGTCCTTATCCAGCAGGCCCTTAGCTCTATTAATCCAGATATTCAAGAGATTACTCAAGAAAAGAAATGGTTATTACTGTTTTTACAATGGAATATGTGAATATTCCACACTCTTACTAAGGTGAGGTGTTTGTGGTGTTGAAAGATATGGCACTGAGCTGCAAGAAGTGGCAGGCAAAAATGCACATAAGCAGTTGACTTTTCAGCATGAAAATATGGGAGAGTACTTGATAATAAGGTTATAAATGCATACATACATTATATTATATATATATATATATATATATATATATATATATATATATATATATTATATATATATATATATATATATATATATATATATATATATATATATATATATATATATATATATATATATATATATATATATATATATATATATATATATATATATATATATATATATATATATATATATATATATATATATATATATATAATATATATATATTAATATATATATATATATATATATATATATATATATATATATATATAATATATATAGGCAGTCCCTAGGTTTTGACAGGTCTGGCTTATGACGTTCTGAGTTTATGATGCTTTTCAAATATATTCATCAGAAATTATTTCCTGGTTTACAAAGCATGTTCCAGGGTTACGACGCTTACAACGTCGATCCGACAGAAGAAATATGGCTACAAAACAGCAGAATAAGCAAAATTTGGAGGTTTTTTGATGAAAAACTCAATAAAAATGCATTTACATTATTTTCAATACACCCAATGCATTAAAAGCAAGGTTTTCTTACGATTTTTTATGATTTTCGACGATTTTTGACTTACGACGATTTTCAGCTTACGACACAGTGTAGGAACGGAACCCCTTCGTAAACCGGGACTGACTGTATGTGTGTGTATATATATATATATATATATATATATATATATATATATATATATATATATATATATATATATATATATATATATATATATATATATATATATATATATATATATATAGATATAGATATATATATATATATATATATATATATATATAATATATAATAAGTCCTCACGTGAAAATAAAAGGAATTGGTACCAAGACTTTCAACTTTTATTCCAAAGTCATCTTCAGGGTACTGAACAGAGTTAAGAGAATAACATATACAAGAAAGCAATATGGGTCACAGATAACAATTAAAATACGTCAACAAGCTATTTAAGTATGTAAACAACATTCTTCAAAAAACAAAAAACATACTTAGTGGAAATATGTAATTACTACAAATACCAGTACAAAACTATCTGTTTGTAAGAAATCTAACAGCTTGTTTTGCTCTTGCATCCTTAAGAGTAAAGCTTTTTAACAATTCGTCCATCTTAAAAAGACCCTCGCTCAAATTCATATTACTAAAAGAACTAATGAGGCATCCTTCGACCAACAATCTGTCATGCAACGAGGAACTCTTAAAAACAACTGTAGCTGAATTCCAATCTATTGGGTGTTCAAAGTCTCTTACGTGACAAAAAATGGCGCTTGAGCTGGTTGCAACCCGTACATTATATTATATTTATGCTGTGTGACTCTCTTACTTAGTGCCTTACCAGATTGTCCAATATAAGGTAAATTACAAGTTGAGCAATCAATTTTGTACACCCCTCCTGCTGGCATTTCTGGTTTGTTACAAAACAACAAATTCTTGATAGACGAAGTATTACTAAAAACAACATTTATTTTCAGACATTTCAGGCTACGTAACAATCGATAAAAATTCAAATCGGTATGGCAAAACTAACATATTTTCAATGTCATAATTACTTGACCTTTCATGACTATAAAATGTTTTCTTGGCACTTTGGAGACAACCATCGATAAAATTCGACGGGTAACATAATTCTTCTGCAATTGCATAGATGTTCTGAATTTCCCTCTGCTAAAACTTCAGGATCACAAATTCTGTATGCTCTTAAAAACATCCCAGAGAAGACTGGACGTTTTATCTTGGGGTGATGGCTGGAAAAGTTGTTAATGAAAGCATTCACTGCTGTTGGTTTCCGGTATAGTTTGAATTTAAATCCGTTGTCGGTTCTCATAACGACTTTGTCAAGAAATGGTATGGTTTTATTTTGTTCTGCTTCCAATTTGAACTTTATGGATGGAACCAGGCCATTCAAAATTTCTAAAAACTCGTAGGGGTCACGATCCAAAGGCCACCGGCATATTATGTCGTTGACGTATCTGTACCATGTCAAAGTGAACGTAATGACATTTGGTAAGTATCTGATTTCATAAAATTCCATGTATATATTTGAGAGGGTTGCAGATAAACAACTTCCCATTGCCAAACCAAAAATCTGTCTATAAAAAGAACCATTAAACATGAAAGTATTATCAACGATGCACAACTTTATCAACTTAATAAAAACATGATGGGGAATAGGAATAGCAATATCGTTTATTTTTTCTTGTAGAAACTGTAGCAAATCATCAATGGACACTTTTGTGAACAGTGAAATGACATCAAAACTAATCAACCTACAATTTGTATCTTTACCTTTCAACTTTGTGATAAGATCTTTCGTATTTTTAATATGTGCCTTTGATACGCTTCCTATAAGCGGATTTAACAAAGAGTCTAACCATTTTGACAGATGATAAGGGGCTGAGCCTATCGAACTGATAATGGGCCTGATTGGTTGACCTTCTTTATGAATCTTTACTGTGCCATACATATAAGGAAGAGTGGCATTAACGGCAGATAATTTTTTGGCTAGTTCATGATGGGACTTTAACAAGGATTTAACAGTACTATTATAATGCTTATTAACCTTATCGGTGGGATCTCTCAACAGTTCCTCATAAGTATCTTCATCGGATAACAGTTGATTGGCCTTTTCGATATACGAATTCTTACTTAGCAATGCAAAATAGCAATGCAGTTTGACTGGTCAGCCTTAGTGATATGAATATCTTTATTAGCTCGTAGGCTTTCAAGTGCCATCTGAAATCTCAGAGGTACAGTATGTTTTAATTTCGAATTACATGCGGCGTATACACATCCCTTCGCAATCAAAATATTGTCAGGGTTTACTTTTTCATTTTTGGTTTTATCTAAGTTTATGAAACCTTTAGCTACTGAAAAAATGTCAACTTTGTTCTTAGCATAGCAAAAATTCATACCAAATCCTAAAACAAGTTTTTCGTTCTCACTGAGTTCATATGAAGAGAGGTTTACGTATAAGTCCGGGTTACTTTTCGTTGTCAATACACTATCTCGAAATAAATGGTCCAGTTTCCTGTTTAAGTTAGTTTGATGTTCCACTGCTACCGATCGCACTGCTTTGTACACATTGTCATTAATAGCATTCCATTGTTCATCCGTTACATGATTGCGCAAAAGTATATGTTATTCTCTTAACTCTGTTCAGTACCCTGAAGATGACTTTGGAATAAAAGTCGAAAGTCTTGGTACCAATTCCTTTCATTTTCACGTGAGGACTTATTATACACTTCATCCACGGGACCATTGTGAAATTACAAGAAATTACAAGATATATATATATATATATATATATATATATATATATATATATATATATATATATATATATATATATATATATATATATATAATCCACACATCGGAGGGCAATATAGCAGGCAGGAGAAGGGCGCAGGAACACATACAGATCCAGAATATACATACATTTATTTGTCTACGCGTTTCTTGACCCATGGTCACATCATCAGGACATCGTCTACAGTTATAAATTAAAAAGGGACATTCAGCATACGTAGTTAAAAGTAAACATACACAAAACATGAAAAAAAACTTAAAACAGAAAATCTGTTGAAATTAAACAATCACACTTACATACATTTACACATTAAAGAACCAATAAAAGAAAACTTAAAATGAACTCAATAAAAACTGAACTTAATAAAAAGGAACTTAAAAATAAACTTAAAAGGAAGAGTTAAAACATCAAGGAAAGCCAACTTACTGTCTTAGCCTTTTCAATAGTAAAATTAATATTAGAAGTTGGTTTAAAAATCAATCAGCATCACCTTTCAAGATGAACAGAAAGACAAAAACACACTGAAAATAAAGAAAAACTTGCACCATTCTAATGCCTAAATGATTGATTTTTAAAATGTACTTTAATTTTTTTGGTATTAATTTTACTATAATGACAAGCAAGTTTTTATAGTTCTGTTTTATTTTTTTAACCTAACAATCAAAATTTTGCTAAGGAGTTTTCTAAAATTATTCGATTAAGACATACTGGTGCTCTTAACATTAAATTAATACCAAAAATCCTAAAACCATTGGTTCTTTGTTTCCCTTCAAGGATCGGCTCTGTCCCTTGATGACGTCGGGCGTCGTATATGAGTACAAGTGCCCCGGATGTAGTTCCGGGAATTACGTTGGTTCGACTCGGCGTCTCCTCAAAGTCAGGGCCGATTCTCACATGGGCGTGAGTTATCGTACGGGTTGCAGATTGTCTAATCCCGAACTTTCAAATATAGGATCCCACGCTAGAAGTTGCAAGACACCAGTAAAATACAACAGCTTCAGAATAATTGGCCAAGCTAAGGAACCCGGAGAACTGCTTCTCTTGGAAAGTCTTAACATCAAAAGAATTGTTCCAACGTTAAATTGCCAATCATCGGCTGTTCCCCTGTTCATAGCATGATGCGATTGTTTGTCTACATTTGTCCGCCTCCTCCTCCTCCTGTTTTTATGCCGTTTTCTTTTAGTGTGTTTTCCTCTTTCATCCTGAGAGGTGCGCCTTCTGCTCTTCCTTTTAAGTTTATTTTTAAGTTCCTTTTTATTAAGTTCAGTTTTTATTGAGTGCATTTTAAGTTTTCTTTTATTGGTTCTTTAATGTGTAAAGGTATTTAAGTGTAATTGTTTAATTTCAACAGATTTTCTATTTTAAGTTTTTTTCATGTTTTGTGTATGTTTACTTTTAACTACGTATGCTGATTGTTTGGTAGTTCCCATGATGGAAAAATGTTTTTTATCTATATTAACCTTGCATTTAACGGCATGATTTCTAATACCAGAAAATTCGGGATTAGTTATTCGTGAGCCAGTTCTGTAGCTCAGACCTAAGTGGCTATAATAACGGACCTGCAACATTCTCTTTGATGAGCCAACATAACTATCAAGACATCTTGGGCATTCAAATTTGTAAATAATATTGGACTTCATAAAGGTCTGTAGCTTGTCCTTATAATTAAAAAGGCCGCCAATCTTTAGTGGATTCATAGGTATTAAATTGAGTTTTAGAAATCCAAACTCTTTTTTTTTCAATGATTTGTTTGACTTTGGATCTAAGAAAGTCAGAGTGCGTAAATGGTATCGTAGCGTACATAGTCAATTTAGGAACATTACATTTCACAATAGAATCAGAAAAGTTACGTGCTACAATCTTGTTAACTATGTTATAAAAAAGTCTTTGTGGATATGAATTTTTGGTAAAATATTCCAGTAAAAATTCAATTTCGGAGTGGAAATTTGCCCAGCTAGATGTATAACGGAGGGCTCTAAAAACTAGAGTCGTTATGGCATTAATTTTAAAAGAAAAGAAACACGAACTATAAAAGTTACCTCCAAGGCCTGTATAAGTACTCTTTCTAAAAACTGATGTACTAAAATTATGGTCAAAGCAGGTGATTTTTACGTCTAAAAAAAGCTAGTGTATTCTCAGTCTCCTGCTCAATAGTAAATCTAATGTTGGGATGTCTAGAGTTAACGTAATCTAGAAAAGATTGACATTGCCACGAATGTTTAAATAGGGCAAAAGTATCATCCACATATATAGTAAACGGGTTTAAAGGATTCGGGACAGTTGTTTAAAAACTCTTCTTCTAAATGTGCCATAAAAAATTTTGAAGAGAGGGCCCAATGGGGACCCCATAGCAACTCCCTCGACCTGCAAGTAAAGTTGTTTGTTGTTGTACTGCAAAAATAAAAAGCAGAATTCTTGCACTGCAAGTTCCAAGAGAGACTTAAAAGTTGTCTATTAAAACCGTGAAAGATAACACCACTCTCATAAAAAACTTTGTCCAGAATAATCTCAATAGTTTCGGAGACTGGCACAATTGTGAATAACGACTCAACGTCTAAACTGGCCATATATAAATCACCATCCTGATGTACTGTTTGTTGTTGGAAGTCAAAGCCATTTTTTAGCGCAAACTGGGATACTGAGAAATCATTTAATAAGTGAACTAAGTACTTAGAGATATTATAGGAAGGGCTATTATACGGAGACATAATTGGTCTGATAGGTATGCCATCCTTATGGATCTTAGGGAGCCCATACAAAATGCCAAACGATGACCCTGTAACAAACAATTTTTGGAAGGTTTCTTCATTTAAGATGTTATCTTTCTTAAACTTTCTAAAGAATCTATTAATCTTATCTTCCCTTCTGTAGATTTCTAAGAAGCTAGGTTCTCCAATCAGTAAAAATTTTGTATTATCAGAAAGTATTGAATTAACTTTATGTAGATAGTCTTGTTTATTCATTTACCAAAAATTCATATCCACAAAGACTTTTTTATAACATAGTTAACAAGATTGTAGCACGTAACTTTTCTGATTCTATTGTGAAATGTAATGTTCCTAAATTGACTATGTACGCTACGATACCATTTACGCACTCTGACTTTCTTAGATCCAAAGTCAAACAAATCATTGAAAAAGAGTTTGGATTCCTAAAACTCAATTTAATACCTATGAATCCACTAAAGATTGGCGGCTTTTTTAATTATAAGGACAAGCTACAGACCTTTATGAAGTCCAATATTATTTACAAATTTGAATGCCCAAGATGTCTTGGTAGTTATGTTGGCTCATCAAAGAGAATGTTGCAGGTCCGTTATTATAGCCACTTAGGTCTGAGCTACAGAACTGGCTCACGAATAACTAATCCCGAATTTTCTAGTATTAGAAATCATGCCGTTAAATGCAAGGTTAATATAGATAAAAAAACATTTTTCCATCCTGGGAACTACCAAACAATCAGCTTACTTAACGACCCTTGAGTCTTTGTTTATTAAACGGCATGCACCTCTTTTAAACTCCAACGTGTCTTCTTCTCCTCTGCCTTGGCCTAAGTATACTCTGGGCATGCCTGAGCTTGTGGTCCCACTTCGTCTTTCCCCTTCTATTGATCAGGTAGACTTAGAAAAATCTCCTTTCTTTTACTTTTTATGTATGTTGTAATTTTAAAGAATGTAACTGCCGTTTTTAATTTAGCTTTTATTTTAAATTAGAGAATTAATGTGTATTTTTCAATTTTACAGACTGATGATGTGTTTAAGTAACACGAAACGTTTCTTAATAAATATGCAACTGTTTTGTTGACTGCCGTCTTCTTTGGACTCCTGCTTGTTGTTGTTCTATATATATATATATATATATATATATATATATATATATATATATATATATATATATATATATATATATATATATATATATATATATATGACCTGATTCTCAGTTATGTAAAGGTTCTACCAGTACATTTAAAATGCGTAAGATACAATTAACACATGTATTTTCCTTAATAGTTACACAGGACCCTGTTGCTAATATTACGCTACTTAGTTATGCAATTATAGTCGGAAGGTACTCTGAGGTGACAAGAGCCATCACTGTCTATCAGACACGCTTGTTAGCCCGTCGACCGCTAAACCCCTACTAATCTTTACTTTTCAAATTGAACTTGCTTAGGTCATAGACCTCAGCTGATTGGTCTCTTATAATCGAAAGGAACCAATAAGGGTCTTCAATATATGGCACTCATTTGAATTACCCACGCCAAACCCCAACGATCATATGGCGTACGACGACTCAGCAGTATGCCTATTTGTTACTCTCTAATCACAAAGACGTACAAACAACTAGCAGATTTTCTGTTATGTTTCAAACATGAAATTCTACATAATCAGTTCATATATATATATATATATGTGTGTGTGTGTATATAGAAAAGGTATTAGATGATATTGACAAAAATGCACTTTTCACTGTTTAATTTTGTGCCAGTTGTTTGCACCAGTCAATCCTTGCTATAACTCAAGTTGGCATTGCATTGCCTGAAATTGGAGGGGTTGTCATTGTCTTCCCGGTAAGTTTGTTTAAGCTTATCAAGGAATACTCAGTCTTCATTGCCGTGTAGCAATTTTTTTCATGCTTCATCATGGGGGGGGGGTTAGAAGAAAGTGATGGGCATCATTCCTAGGAAAGATAAGCTGGCAGGTGCTCAACTGACACTGAGTACATGGCCCCATAGTCGTTCTTTATATTTGTGTCTAGGGTTGCAAGTTTCAAACCTTTATTAAACTCAACAATTTGCTTTGTATAAAGGTTGTGATTTATCAACTTTTTGTTTAAGCTGTCTAATCTTCTATTTCAATGTTTTTGTTTTTTTTCTAATTCTGACTATCAGATCACCTCAGGACTTGATTTTTTGAACATGGTTTCAAATAGTGCACAGGCGGCCCCCGCTTATTCGCAGTTCAAGATTCACGGCTTCACCGATTCGCGGATTTTTCTGTGGAACTTATCTCTAAATTATTCACAGAAAATTCGGTAATTCACGGATTTTTTCATAGAGCAATATTCACTAATTACTGTATTTTCATATGATTTGTGTGATTAAATATACATTTTTTTACGATAAAATAATGATTTACAGTACTAATTTTCAAATGTTAATATTAAGATTAATAAGATTAAATAAGATTAAATAATAATAATAATAATAATAATAATAATAATAATAATAATAATAATAATAATAGTACAGTCTTTCTTCTCTAGATCGAGGGGGGATATGCTGTATATCAGGTCCACAGTAATATTCAATGGTATTCTTGTTAATTTTATAAAAAGTTACAAAAGGTTGCAAAAGCTTTTAGAACCCTGTCCTGGGTTCATCTTCAGTCGAACTAAAAATTATTGACATAATAAGTAAATATGTTAGCTCCGGTTTCAAGTGTGGAACCAGTGGACGACCTCAACGATGTGTTTTCCAACGGACGAGGCGACAAGCAGGACAGTCAACTATCCAACTAGGTGATTGCTTCTCCTCTTCCTATATTCCGCGTGGCTATTCTTCTTGATCTCCTCACCCGTTGTTGTTGTTCTGCATGAAATTCATTGTTAGCGGTGACATCCTCAGTATCCCGGCTGTTATAAGGTGTCAGGGTGATGTCGGCGATAACGGCAGCATCAGACGAAGGAAAGTAGGGCCTGTCCTAACATTAAAACCTTTAATAAATGTTTTGATTACATGATGGTGTTAACTACACGGGTCCTCGTTAACGAACGACTTGTTTGAATAAATGATTCTCCTATATTTATGGCGGCGCCCTCGTTGAATCTTCTTATGTTGATGTTGCTACTTTTGTGAATGATGTTGGCTCTATTCCAGTCCGGTCTATGATCGTTATTGAATGCGTGTGTAACTATTGCACTATTTTGAGAATGTAATGAAAAACCCTCTATGTTCCACTAAACGTGTTTCTAACCCTCTAGAAGGACGAAATATTTACCTTTGCAGTCTTTACATGGTATTTCGTATACTCCTGGTACTATGGGGTTATTACGATTGTTGTTGTTTTTATTAGGTTATTTCTTATCGTGTTGGTATATTTGAAAACAATTTTAGTGTTATCCTGGCTATTATTTACATATTTACTTATAATATCTATGTTAGGGTTAAAGGTAAGGTTAAAAGTCTATGGTTTTCCTCTAATGTTATTATCCTTAGGGCAATAATAAGTCTTGGGCACGTGAGATAGCCTTTTCAATGAAGTGACCAGGGTACCTAAGGCTTCTGACTAGTTGCCATAATGTGATGTATTTCAGTCATTAATATATTCTGGATCACAAATCTTGAAGGCTCTGTAATGCAAAGTTCATTATTACATTACTTTTGATATTATTATTATGAAAAGAATAAAAATGTATATAACTTTCAGAGTTGCAAGTCTTCCTATATACTGTGAATTTAAACTTTTGTCTACTCGAATCTCTAAAGATTAATACGTCTAAGAAGGGCAACTTGGAGTCAGTTTCTATTTCCAGGTAAATTTTATTGATGGTAGTATGTCATTTGCTATTTCTACTAATTTAGTTAGATTTCTTTCTGTCCCTCTGATGATTGCAAAAATGTCATCAACATATCTGACCCACAAGAGGCGTGGTTTCCCTATCACATCTGAGGAGAATATCCCTCTCTACCAACTCCATAACAAATATTAGAGCTAAAACTGGGGATAGAGGGAGACTCAAAGACCCCTTCTTTTGCGCAAATCTTGATTATTGAATTGAAACACCGTGGAAGATATGTATAGTCTTATTAATGCAAAAATTGGTCAGTGGGTGGGGAATTCTATAGTACCTTGTTCGTATTCTTCCTGGAGCTTAGAGATTACATAATCTAAGCAGCAACGTTTGTGAAAAGTGCCATAACGTCCAAACTTACCATAATGCCATCAACCCATCCCAGTTCTCTGACTCGTTGTATAAATTGGTAAGAATGCTGTAGGTGTGCATTAGAAAACTTTCCTAGGAACTGGTTTAAAGTTTGGGATAACCATATCCAGTTACTCTGTGGGGAACCACATGTAGCTATAATGGGTCTTAATGGGCAGTCAGGTTTGTGTACCTTAGGAACACCATAAAAATACGGGATGCTGGGAGTCTTTGACGATATTTTAGAGAGAACTAACTTTTTTTAATGTCAGGATCATCAAGAGAGTTAGCTATTTTCTAATTTTTCTATTGAACTCTTGTTGTATTTTAGTGGCAATGGGAGGTGAAACCAGTCGGAGATAAGTTTGTGTGTCGTTTAAAATGAATATGCTTTCTCTAGATATGTGCTAGTATTCATTATTACTGTGGCTCCTCCTTTATCTGCTCTCATAATTCTGATGTTTCTATTTCTCTTAAGGGACAGCAAGGCGAGTTGATGTCTCTTGGGTAAAACATTATCAATCTTCTTATTTATGCTGTCACTAAGGACAACACCTTTCAAAAAGTTAAGGAGAAGTCAGGATATTTAAAGTTGAACAAGTTAATGCTACTAATGGCATCCAAGACATGGAATCTATCTGTTCCCATATTTCAGAAGCCCATACCTAGGTTTAGAACTTCTAATTGTTCCCTGTCCAACATTACTGTAGAAAGATTGTTAACCTTATTGGAAAGAATAATCCCAATCTGATTGGTCTATGGCTCTTATAAATTTAAAATGTAAACTTTGTCTATGTTCTGAACCCTAGCTACCAAACACTCACCTGCTCTACTTTTAGCTGTTTCAAATATCTTGGCTCCTGTAGTTGTTCTCCTAGAGTTCTTAACGATGACCGCCAGATTGTGAGTGCAGAACTTCCACGTCGTACTTTGCAGCTTGTATTCTGTCTTGTAGTAAGTGTCTCATATGTGTGGGGAACTCTTCACCTGGGAATGAATCACTGTGTGTATCCCAAAGGACTTCGGTATTATATGTTCTTCAAAGCATCTTCTCAGAAAGTAAAGTTGATTCTTCCTCCTCAGCCATCTGGTCCAGATAACATAATCACAGCTGATAAGCCCTAGTTCTTCCTGTGTGCTAATCAGGTGTTCCATGTGGCAGTTCTTCCGTGGACAATATAAGTAAGACTAAAATTGTTTTCAAATATACCAACACGATAAGAAATAACCTAATAAAAACAACAACAATCGTAATAACCCCATAGTACCAGTGGTATGGACAATAGCCATGTAAAGACTGCAAAGGTAAATATTTTTCATCTGGAACTGTTAGAAACCGTTTCCTGGAACATGCACGGGCTTTCTCATTACATTCTGAAAATAGTGCAATAGTTACACACCATTCAATAACGATCATACAAACTCGGACTGGAAGGAGAGCCAACATCATTACAAAAGCTAGAACGTCAACATAAGAAGATTAGTTTGAGGAGTGGTGTGACCGCCATAAATAGCAGAGAATCATTTCTGGAAACAAGTCGTTCGTTAATGAGGACCCTACTGAGTTAACTTTCATGTAATCCATTTATTAAAGGTTTTAATGTTAGGACAGGCTCCTACTTTCCTTCGTCTGATGAGCCGTTATACCCTACATTCTTTCCAACACCTTATAACAGCCGGGATACTGAGGATGTGGCTAACAATGAATTCATGCAGAACAACAACAACGGGTGAGAGATCAAGAAGAATAGCCACACAAGAATATAGGAAGAGGGCAATCACCTTTGGATAGTTGACAAGACCAGTCGCCAGTTGTCCGTTGGAAAAACACATCGTTGAGGTCGTCCACTGGTTCCACACTTGAAACCAGCTAACATATTTACTTATTATGTCAATAATTTTTAGTTCGACTGAAGATGAACCCAGGACAGGGATGAAAGCTTTGCAACCTTTTGTAACTTTTTATAAAATTAACAAGAATACCATTGAATATTACTGTGGACCTGATATACAGCATATCCCGTTCTCGATCTAGAGAAGAAAGACCTACTTATATTATCCACGGAAGAACACAACATGGAACACCTGATTAGCGCACAGGAAGAACTAGGGGCTTATCGCGACGTTGTGTTACGTTGGACCAGATGGCTGAGGAGGAAGAATCAACTTTACTTCTTGAGAAGATGCTTTGAAGAACATATAATACCGAAGTCCTTTGGGACAACACACGTGATTCATTCCTAGGTGAAGAGTTCCCCACACATGTGAGACACTTACTACAAGACAGAATACAAGCTGCAAAGTACGACGTGGAAGTTCTGCACTTTACAATCTGCGGTCATCGTTAAGAACTCTAAAGAGAACAACTACAGGAGCCAAGATTTGAAACAGCTAAAAGTAGAAAGGTGAGGTAGGGTAGCTAGGGCGACAGAACATAGACAAAGTTTACATTTTAAATTTATAAGAGCCATAGACCAATCAGATTGGGATTACTCTACCAATAAGGTTAACAATCTTTCTACAGTAATGTTGGACAGGGAACAATTAGAAGTCCTAAACCTAGGTATGGGCTTCTGCACGGGAACAGATAGATCGGACGTCTTGGATGCCATTAGTAGCATTAACTTGTTCAACTTTAAATATCCTGACTTCTCCCTTAACTTTTTGAAAGGTGTTGTCCTTAGTGATAGCATAAATAAGAAGATTGATAATGTTTTACCCAAGAGACATCAACTCGCCTTGCTGTCCCTTAAGAGAAATAGAAACATCAGAATTATGAGAGCAGATAAAGGAGGTGCCACAGTAATAATGAATACTAGCACATATCTAGAGAAAGCATATTCACTTTTAAACGACACACAAACTTATCTCCGACTGGATTCACCTCCCATTGCCACTAAAATACAACAAGAGTTCAATAGAAAAATTAGAAAAATAGCTAACTCTCTTGATGATCCTGACATTAAAAAGTTAGTTCTCTCTAAAATATCGTCAAAGACTCCCAGCATCCCGTATTTTTATGGTGTTCCTAAGGTACACAAACCTGACTGCCCATTAAGACCCATTATAGCTACATGTGGTTCCCCACAGAGTAATCTGGCGATATGGTTATCCCAAACTTTAAACCAGTTCCTAGGAAAGTTTTCTAATGCACACCTACAGCATTCTTACCAATTTATACAACGAGTCAGAGAACTGGGATGGGTTGATGGCATTATGGTAAGTTTGGACGTTATGGCACTTTTCACAAACGTTCCCTTAGATTATGTAATCTCTAAGCTCCAGGAAGAATACGAACAAGGTACTATAGAATTCCCCCTACCCACTGACCAATTTTTGCATTAATAAGACTATGCGTATCTTCCACGGTGTTTCAATTCAATAATCAAGGATTTGCAGAAAAAGAAGGGGTGACCTATGGGAAGGTCCTCTATCCCCAGTTTTAGCCAATATTTGTATGGAGTTCGTAGAGAGGATATTCTCCTCAGATGTGATAGGGAAACCACGCCTCTCTTGTGGGTCAGATATGTTGATGACATTTTTGCAATCATCAGAGGGACAGAAAGAAATCTAACTAAATTAGTAGAAATAGCAAATGACATACTACCATCAATAAAATTTACCGTGGAAATAGAAACTGACTCCAAGTTGCCCTTCTTAGACGTATTAATCTTTAGAGATTGGGGAGTAGACAAAAGTTTAAATTCACAGTATATAGGAAGACAACCAACTCTGAAAGTTATATACATTTTTATTCTTTTCATAATAATAATATCAAAAGTAATGTAATAATGAACTTTGCATTACGAGCCTTCAAGATTTGTGATCCAGAATATATTAATGACGAAATACATCACATTATGGCAACTTTCAGAAGCCTTAGGTACCCCCCACTTCATTGAAAAGGCTATCTCACGTGCCCGCAAGACTTATTATTGCCCTAAGGATAATAACATTAGAGGAAAACCGGATAGACTTTTAACCTTACCTTTAACCCTAACATAGATATTATAAGTAAATATGTAAATAATAGCCAGGATAACACTAAAATTGTTTTCAAATATACCAACACGATAAGAAATAACCTAATAAAAACAACAACAATAGTAATAACCCATAGTACCAGGAGTATACGAAATACCATGTAAAGACTGCAAAGGTAAATATTTCGGAGAAAGCGGTAGAGGGTTAGAAACACGTTTAGTGGAACATAGACGGGCTTTCTCATTACATTCTGAAAATAGTGCAATAGTTACACACGCATTCAATAACGATCATAGACCGGACTGGAATAGAGCCAACATCATTCACAAAAGTAGCAACATCAACATAAGAAGATTAGTCGAGGGCGCCGCCATAAATATAGGAGAATCATTTAAGGGAAACAAGTCGTTCGTTAACGAGGACCCGCTAGTTAACTTTCATGTAATCAAAACATTTATTAAAGGTTTTAATGTTAGGACAGGCTCCTACTTTCCTTCGTCTGATGCTGCCGTTATCGCCGACATCACCCCGCAGACACCTTATAACAGCCGGGATACTGAGGATGTCACCGCTAACAATGAATTTCATGCAGAACAACAACAACGGGTGAGGAGATCAAGAAGAATAGCCACGCGGAATATAGGAAGAGGAGAAGCAATCACCTAGTTGGATAGTTGACCGTCCTGCTTGTCGCCTCGTCCGTTGGCAAAACACATCGTTGAGGTCGTCCACTGGTTCCACATTATTGAAACCGGAGCTTAATATTTACTTATTATGTCAATAATTTTAGTTCGACTGAAGATGAACAGTAGGAAGGGTTCGAAAGTTTTTGCAAGATTTTGTAAGATTTTATAAAATTAACAAGAATACCATTGAATATTACTGTGGACCTGATATACAATAATAATAATAATACTGTAACTGTGATAATACAGTTGATAAGTACTAATTTTCAGATATTACAAATAAGATTAAATAACATTAAATAATAATAATAACACTGTATAATAATAATACTGTATAATAGTAATACGACTAAATAATAATAAGATTAAATAATAACTCAGAGAGGGAGAGAGAGAGAGAAAGATGTAAGCCTGTGGAAAGAAACAGGTCTTTTAAGCTTTGCGCTTGTAAACCAGTTTTCTCCCCTCCTTATAGGAGGAACTTCCTTTATTATCATCATTATTAACTAATATTAAAATAGTTTAACCGGACCACTGTGCTGACTATCAGTTCTCACAGGGCTGGCCCAAAGGATTTGAATGAAATGCCAGGTCTAGGCCAGAGGCCAAGTGCTGGGACCAAATAGGTCATTCAGCATGGTGGTGAATGAGTGAAAGTGAAATTAAAAACTGTACAAAAGCATTCACTATCATTCTGGAACACACGAACACAATAAATACATTTATAATCATGTTTCCACATATACTCACTAAAAAACAGGTTTTGACTGAGAAAAAACCTATTTTTGTTAGTTGCTGTTGAGCCCTCAAGGAGTTACCTTCCATGGTCTACCAGAGCTCCGTGGTGACCAAACTAATATCAAAGAATTCTCCTCTAGTTGGTCTTTTTGGCCAGGTATTGTGTCGTAATGATTAACATTATAACACGTGATGGAGTATATAATGGACTCATAGATAAGAGGACACTTTCCTTTACCTTCAGCGAAGCTGAACCCAGTTTTTCCAGCGTCAAAAGAACCTGCAAGAAAGAGAAGTAACTATTGTGCATGTGCATCCTCCCTCGTTTGTAACCGGGCCATTAAAGATCAAGGAGCCATTACTCTCTCTTGGTCAATGCAGGATGATCCCTTGCCCAAATCCCATGCCTTTTCATCAGGGAAGCGGGAGGGTTTTGAGGACTCAACAGTGACCACCAAAAACAGGTTTTCCCTACATCAAAACCTGTTTTTTGATAGCGCAGTTGCTTGTTTTGTCCTCACAAGGAGCTTCACAAAGAACTGACAGGTGACAAAAAAGGCTTAAGCTCTCAACTTTTAATCCCAACACTACAAAGAAAAACACATTTCTGGTCCAAGGTCAGCAAAGATTTCAAGTTCCATTCTTTATTCCAAATACTCTTCAGGTTTTGGTACCAAGGAACAAGAAACCATACACAAACTTACGTTTTAGGATGTAGTTCTATAGTGGCATACCTAAGCATGCTGGGTTTGGTTGCAGTACTGTCGCCCTTCTCCCAGGGACAGTTAGCACACTCACCATCAATAAGACCCCTGGTTTTCTGCTGTAGCACCTAGGGGTTAAGACTAACCATGCCACCTAATGATACCCAGTGTAGATGAATTGGTTCGAGCACGTGGCATTAATTTAACTGATGACTACCCTGTACATTCAGACTTCTTCGAAAGAGACATTTCTGAAGAAGGCCAATGACGTATTTACTTTCCTAATATCATGTGACCAAGGAAAGGAGTGTGGATTTGCCTTTTTAATGAGAAACACTAAAATCATTCTCAGCCCTTGTAGGGAGAGTGGTTAGTTTGTGCTATGGTGTAGGAAAATAGGACCCTCTGGGATGTCTGCCGTGACTTCTAGGAAACCTTAAGTGCTTGAACCGGGCATAATGCATTGTCTGCTAAATTGAGTTTTCTGTCAAGAATAGATTTCCTTGTTAAAGGATCCTCATTCTTGGCCTGGAATGATGGGCCAGGGGACAATGGTCAGCTGTTTGCATGATGCATTGTCCCCATCTAAGAGAGTCCAGTTCACTAATACAAGCTCCTGCTAATAGTATCAAGATCACCTTTTGTAGCATGTGCGTTGTGGTTGTACTGGGTCTGCTGAACTGAGGGGTTGATAGAAGTCTAAGCACTTTGTTCAGGGGCCAAGTAATTGGAAGCCTTTTGGGAGCAGGCCTTTGTAGAGCAAAAGACTGCAAAAGGGAAGTGACAACTTCTATACTGAAGTCAATCCTGAATCCATAAAGAAAGGGTTCTGTTAATGCAGCCTTGTATATGCTATGACTGTTGTAACTGCAAGGCATTTGTCTTCAAAAGGGTATATAAGAAAAATAAAATGTTTCTATAAAAATCTCAACTGGGTTCTCAGTATGGATATAATCTAACCACATCTTCTAAACGGACTGGTATTGCCAGATAGATGATGTCCATAATTTCTGTACTAGGTACCCAGCAATGTTGGGTGAGTAATTTTCACGATAGATATTTTTTCAAAAATCCATACATGAAGGTCTCAGCTCAGAAAGGAGGATGCGTAAACGGCTTTCCCTCCTACTGTCTGGAATAGAACAGCAGATCATAGTGGAATTGAACTTTTCGTCCGCTACTGAAGTAGGGAATGGGACGTTTAGGCGTAGCCCATTTGGCGTAGCTGATTCGGCGTGGCCGATTCAGCGTAGCCCTTTCGACGGAGAGTTTTTTCGGCGGAGGGTCGTTTTTGTGTCAAATTAGTAACTGTCGCTGTAAGGTGAGATAATTTATCAAAACTAGCAGCGCCCTTGTTTGGCTTGTCATTAACACTCTCTCTCTCTCTCTCTCTCTCTCTCTCTCTCTCTCTCTCTCTCTCTCTCTCTCTCTCTCTCATCGTCAGTCAAATTAGCTCTTCTAGTCGTAATAGTTTTAATTACCAAACAGTCCAATTAGGCCTAAGCTAGAAACTGTCATAGATCTCGAAGCTCGGTTCAGCTTCAAATTTTTCAGTCGTCTAAACCTTATCATTCGAAATGGCATCAAATATTGTATCAAAACGTGGAAGAAACAAGTGATGCACGATGGATACCTTTTTATTTTTGACGCAACGAGTAAAAGTGATCCTGAATTAAAGTTTTGGAGATGTGAACATAAAGATCGATGTAAAGTGAGATTGCATTAGAAGGATGGTAAAGTTATTCGCCAGATAAATAAACACAGCCATGAGGCATCTGCTGCAAAAATAGAGGTTGGAAAGGTAAAATAAGTGCTAAAAAAAGAAGTGCTGAACTCTCGAGCCACCAACCGTTGTGGTAAATGAATGTTAGGCTGGCGCATCTCAAGCTAGTTTAGCCTTAGCTCCAGACTTGCCTACAGTGCGAAAACTTAGAGCAAGGAATAGGAAATTATTAAACAAGGTACCCGCTAACCCAACTGATTTGGAGCATTTAGTTTTACCCGAGTCCTATACATTATATGTTCCCCATCTGGGTGTGGAAGAGAAATTCCTATTGGGAGACACTGGAGAAAGCAATAATAGGATATTAGTATATGAAAGAATGAGCTGGGTGCAACATTTAGTCTACTCAGAAATTTGGTTTGCTGACGGCACTTTCACTATCGTCCATAGTCTTTTTCATCAGATGTATGTTATATCGGGTAAGAAGCGTGAAGGATTTACTCCTACAGTTTATGCTCTGCTTCCTAACAAACAAAGAGTAACTTATTTTCGTTTATTTGAGTTACTTAAAACCATCGAACTTAATTTGAGACCGACTTCAATAATTTGTGACTTTGAACAAGCTGCCATTCGTGCTATGCAAGATGCATTTCCCACAGTTCGTATTAAGGGTTGCTTTTTCCATCTAGTCCAAAACACACAGACGTCTTGTTTCACTGGGTTTGTCAAATCGCTATAAGCCTGATTCTGACTTTGCTTTATGGGCTAATATGATCACAGCACTCGCTTTCGTTCCATTAGAAAAGATGGATGAATACATGGATACATTAGCAGCAGTTCTTCCTGATGAACTAACAGCCTTATTTCATTGGTTTGAGGATATTTATATTGGACGACTGAATAGGAGTGGAAACGCAGGGATGAAGCCAATTTTCGCTCCCGAGATATGGAACCTTTATGAACGAACTCTAAACAATGAAGATTGGACCAATAATCACGCCAAAGCAGCCAATCGACGTTTACAATATGAGCTTGGAATGCACCATCCCACAATCTGGAAATTCATTGATGCCTTATGGAAAGTACAGAAAGGACGTGACGCATATCTCGAAAAGTTGACAGCTGGATATCAGGCCCCCCAAAAGCTAAAAAAAAAAAAAAAAAAAATATAGAGATGCTGATGAACAAATAAAAAAAGTCATACTGGAAGTGGAATCATTAGATCCTATTGAATTCCTTAGGGGTGTTGCTCATAATAACGAACTGAAAACGCAATTTCTAAGATTAAATAGATTTACTGTTTTTTTTTTAATTTTTTATAATGCAGTTTTTCAATTCAAGTTTTTAATTTACGTTATTTCATCAGTTTATAAAATGGGGTAATATTTGATTCTAAGAATAAATGACAAAAAAAGTCATATTAGAAGTTGGGTGTTTTCATTATTTTTACCCTTTTTCATCTTTTTCTGGACTTCCGGCCTGTTCTGGATTCCCCTGCATGAAAAATATATCCTAATAAAATTTTAGAGTGAGTGACGTCGAAATGTTCTGACGCCTTAACGGCTACGCCGAATAGTCCAATTATTTCTCTGACGTCGAATCGGCCACGCCGAATCAGCTACGCCAAATGGGCCACGCTGAAATGTACCAAACCCACTGAAGTAATAGGAACCAATGCCTGTTTGGCCAATTCGGGGCTATTAAAGTTAGCTGTTCCTTTGAAGGTTAGAAGTTTGCTCAAAACCTTCGAAATCTGGGGCAATGGAGGAAAAAGATATTGTCCTCCCCTTGTACCAGTCTTTAACACGAAACAAAGTGCATCTTCAAAAATGACTGATTAAGAATACTGTACTTTATGAATATAAAAAAAATCAACTGGGATAAATACAGTTACGGTCATACAGCAACTTATCACTCAGGCTATTGTGATTGAATATCTCAGTTTCTGAAAAAATTGTGGCATATGTTGTACTCACTATAATCCTTGTCCATTCCAAATGAAGCTATCAGCAATTTCCCTTTCCCACCTACAGTGCACTCCTCTAAAGTGTAGTGAGATACGAGTTCATCATCACCATTGAGAGCTATCAGCTTTAATGAAAAGTTTGGAGACAACTGGAGTTAGTGGGTAACTCGAACTGGGTATAGTGGAAGAGAGGCAGATCCTCTGGTTGATGATGCACATGGAGATCACAGATGAGGACAGACTTCTAACTCAGATGCTGAAGATAAGGAGAATCTGGATGATCAGCAAAGGGAGCGAAGTGGACAGTAGGAGGAGATTTTAAAAGTAATGACATCACTCCTTGCCAAGGACATCGTTTCTTTTCTTTTAGCATTTCCTTGTACAGCTGAAGGGTTGAATGGATCCTAGATATTGTAGTGCCCCTTTTAGAGGTGTTAGGATCAACATCCTTCAAAAATTAAATTCCAAGGTATCCTGATCTGCCACAATTATTTGATTTTTTACCTCCCTTGACTCTTCAAATTTTGCTGCATGTTACTACTCAGTCACTATCAACTCCAAATTTTTCAGCAATTTGCTGTGACTCTCAAACAACTATGAAAACTCATCTTCAAACCCTTCCCTTGTGCGAAAATCTAACGTCCTTATGAATGCTGTTAGCAGGCCAGATCTTCCACTAACCTGCATCAGTGATGAAGTCGATCACAAGCTAAATATTGAAGTGATGGCAATATTCTTGGAATATCCCATCTCCAAACTGGACACAGCTCTTCATCATGAACCACTGATAGCAAACGTTGAATGTCACGATGATCCCTTGATCCAAGGACCGGATGAAAGAGGTGGTGTTTGAAGGTATAAAAACTCAAAAAAGCATAGGTCACCATACCAATAGGATGCACTGCTATTATATCTACAAAGAAGAGGTACCAGTTGAGGATGTTATTCTCTCTGGCATATCATGGATGGGTTGGTGAAACAAGTAACATGTAGCTGTGGTAGATTGGGCATAAATTACCCAGAGTTATTCAAAGCTAAAACCTTTCAATCCCAGCGAATTCTCTGAATGTTTTAAATCAACTGGGCATGAGCTTCATATCCACTTCTGGACTAGAAAGCAGCACAAGGAGGATATAGTCTTTGGCACCCCTGAGCACTAGTGCAGTGTTCTCTCACATATCAACTCATAATTCTGATGCTTCAGGATCTCTAGGCATATCTTGGTAACCTCTTGCTGTCTCTCACAGCTTTTACAGATGTTGTAAAGAATAGAGTATTGACCAGCTTCTTGTGGTCCTAGAATCCCCTGTGACTTTCAGTAAAAATCCCCTTGTAATCTGACCTTCCAACTTTAACCTTTTAATTGGCAAACAAAGATCAGAATCTTATCTTCACCATCTGGTTGTGATAAACTATCTTACCTTCAGATTAAATATTGAAACCCAATGAATAAGAGTCTGTTCATCTCCTCCAAAACTGGGCCACATGTCTTGGTCTTGGTGACCCTCCTTATAGCCATTCAGCCTTGCAGTAGTAACGGCATTTTATTTCCAAAGGACTATTGACTTCTGAGACTGAGACCCACATGCCTTGCTAACACTGGCGGTACCTTATCCTTTGTTGCAATGCCACACAATGTCAGGCTTAACTTCGACAGCCAAAGTATTGCAAACCTTCTTAAACTTGGAAGTTTCACCAGACACACTTGCACTACACTTGGAAAACATGCTTAAGACATTCACAACACTTCACACAATCACATAACACACTTATTCACCTCACAATTCACAAAGCAATTCTTGAGATTTTCTGGAAAGTTTCATAACACATTCAGTAACCCAAGCTGCTGGAAGTAATGCTCAGTGTGACACCAAAAGAGATTTGAGTAGCGCAGAGCAGGTTTCCTTCTTGTGATCATATGATGCCCAATGACACATGCTTGAGACCACACAAGTGGGGGATGCAGATAAGCCATTTAAAAATGCACACAATTACTCAGTTTCTCCCCTAGAGGAACAAACCTGGTGCCTCTGCTGCTTCATAAGTGGTTATTTTTCGATAGTTTTATCAGGGGTAGTTTAGCAAATTTTCTATTGCATCAAGTTTAATTTAATATAATTATTCTTAAGGACATATATTACATTGGCAAAAACCATATTCCTAAAGATTGCACAAGCAGGTTCAAATGTACCTCCTGCTCTACTGACATCAAAAGGATATTTGTGAGAAACTATCTCCTTTCATTTCTTCATATTTTCTAGTTTACTACTTATACTGTCTACATTTTGAATGCTTTAATTCTACCTCTTAACAGAAAGATTAATAAGAATACCTTACATAATAAGTATCAATTCTTCCCATACTCACCTAGAGAACTAATCCCATTTCCAGTATGTGGCTGAAAAGAAAACCAAACGTTAAAATAAAACAAGAGAAATTCAGAAATTAATAACAATGGCATTAATACTTGCTGAACACACTTTACAGCTAAGAATATAGGCTACTGTGTATTAGTTACTGTATTCATTCTTCTGCAATACACACCATGACAGTGAACCAGAATATCTGCTCACCATCACCTTATGAGGAATGTTAACTTCTTTAACAAATTTCTAGATCAAAGAAGAAGTACACAACACATCTAAGAATCTCAGTGAGTATATAACCTTTCTGTGTAAGAATCCCCATGAGCACTTATGACTTCAGTTTTACAGCAGGCCTTCATGAATAAATCAGTAGCATCATACCAAAAGGTTAATGGCAGCAATATCAGTAATTAAGATATGTATGAGGAATTAAACAAATTGTGTTATACATTAAAGAACTAATAAACAAAACTTATTACTGTATTTTGTGTTTTATACCGAAAAACTATTGCTGATTAAGCCTACATTTTGGCTTTTAAAACGATGATCTCATCTCAATAATTCATAAAGGTGATTCAAATTCCATTTCAAAATTATTGACACCCAGCTATCCTCAAAGTGAGGCATTGGTCTATGTAGGAGACACTTGTGCTCATCACAAGGAAGAGATATGGATACATGGATAAATTATTTATAAGTAGAAAACATAAGACTTACTTTTATTAAATTCATGTTTGGATCACAAAACATTGCCTTTCATAGCCAATTATCTATTCAGGCAGAAGCACATTTGGTGTTCTGCTCTGATTAGGATAGCACCATCAAGTATGAAGTTACTGTAACTAAATTTGCTGAGTCTTCTGTAAACCTTAAATGAAGTACTGTTCAGGTCTCCAGCTGTGTGATACAGCGAACCCCCCGTATTTGCGGGGGATGCGTACCACACTTCTCCTACGAATAGCTAAAATCCGCAAATACTTAAAGCCCCTCTAAAAACACTTAGAACTGCCCATTTTGATAGTTAAAACAAGTAAAACTCTGTAAAAATGCTTATACCTGAGTACTTTAATAGTTTTATCACAAAACGCATTATTCATGAAAATTATATGAAAATACAGTAATTAGTGAATATTTCTCAGTGAAAAATACCGCGAATGGGCGAATTTTCCGTGAATAATGGGTAGATACGTTCCACAGAGAAACCCGCGAATAGTGAGAACGTGAATATGGGAGGTTTACTGTAGTATTTGATATCATGAGGAGTCTATATTGGGCGTAAACACTTTTGACTATGAAGAAAATTATACTGTTCATGTTCAGTATCATACCATATACAGTTCAGGATTAGCTGCCCATCTAGAGGGCTATAGTAAAGACAAAGGAAAAGAAGGACACTTGCTGGCTATCCTGCCAACAGTCACCACAGGGCTGAACAATGACTTCTCCAGGTATTAAGAGCAAAACATTCCTGTGACATAAACAGCAGGTACAGTATTTCCAAATTGCAGCCTACTGGCTTTTCTATTGATACAGAAAGCCCTCAGTTATTCGGATCGTCATCATCCAGAACTCAACATTATCGAGACACAACTGGACCCCATGGATCAAAGCCCAGAATTATAAGATATATAATATAATATATATATATATATATATATATATATATATATATATATATATTCAAAAGAATTTGACTATATATATATATATATATATATATATATATATATATATATATATATATGTATATATTCATATACTGTACTGAATATATATATATATATATATATATATATATATATATATATATATATATATATATATATATTCATATATTGATACAGAAAGCCCTCAGTTATCCGGATCGTCATCATCCAGAACTCAACATTATCGAGACACAACTGGACCCCATGGATCAAAATGAGAGACATATGATATATATATATATATATATATATATATATATATATATATATATATATATATATATATATATATATATACATACATATATATACATATATATAGATATAGATATATATATATAGATATAGATATAGATATAGATATAGATATATATATATATATATATATATATATATATATATATATATATATATATATTCTAAAGAATTTGAAAAACATACTCTCTGATGGTTGGCAATACTGTGCGGTCTCAGTAAAATGTTGGTAACACTGATTACACTCATAAACAGACTGAAAAAGGGTTTGGTGGGGTAGAGGAAGCCTCAAAAAGTTTCCATGGTGAGGGGTAGGTTGGATGGCTGGGAGAGGGGGAGCAGTAAGGCTGTGAAGAGGAACTCACCTAAAAAAGGGGGGTTGTTCTGGAAGGTGGGTGGAGCTGGGTAGCTGTTTCCCTGGCTGGCAGGGGTTGGGGATGCAGTGTTGGATGGGTGAAGAGGGCTAGGTAGACATCTGACTTGCTAGAGCTTGTCTTCTTGTGTGTTTTTATGTTTTTGATACAGTAATTCATATTTTATTAATATATATACATTATAAAGAGAGAGAGAGAGAGAGAGAGAGAGAGAGAGAGAGAGAGAGAGAGAGAGAGAGAGAGAGCAACTACGGTATATTTACATCGAACCTAGTACAGTAACATACATACTCCTTCACTTTTTCATTTATATTTCATGCTATTCTCATTTATACTTTTACTGTATTTTCTCATTTTTAAAATTTTTACAAACCCAACGATAAACACAATTGTGTACGTATTTACACACTCATTTGCTGGTGAACTTGCTACAGCTTGTTAGGTTTCTTGTTTTTATGCTTGATTTTTCCACATTTCATTAAATATGTATAATACTGTACTATAACAAAGAAAAAAGTTAAGTATATCTTAGTTTAACTAGACCACTGAGCTGATTAACAACTCTCCTAGGGCTGGCCCAAAGGATTAGATTTATTTTACGTGGCTAAGAACCAACTGGTTACCTAGCAATGGGACCTACAGCTTATTATGGAATCCGAACCACATTATAACGAGAAATTAATTTCGATCACCAGAAATCAATTCCTCTAATTCTTCACTGGACAGTCGGAGAGTCGAACGCTGGGCCAGCAGCGTGCTAGCCGAGAGCTCTACCCACCCCTCAAATGAAGAACTACTATACCAAGAAAAAAAATGTAGAATAGATAAGAGAGAGAGAGAGAGAGAGAGAGAGAGAGCACAACAACTGAGGTATTGCTTACTTTGAAACCTATGCAGTAACACACATGCTCCTTCACTTTTTTATTCATATTTTAAGCTTTTCTCATTTATATTCTTGCTGTATATCTCATTTTTTTTATTTTTACAAACCAAAAGATAAATGCAATCGTATGTGTAGGGTACAGATGTATGCACACACTCATTCACTGGCTCGTTGCCTGCACGTAGGGGTAGAGGGGGCATTTGCCTTCTTTGAAATCCTGGAAAATTATATATATATATATATATATATATATATATATATATATATATATATATATATATATATATATATAATTTTCCTGGATTTCAAAGAACAAGTTCCCCACCTTGCCCCTACATACGCGCGCAAGCCAGTGAATGAGTGTGTGTTACTTATATGACAGCACGGTGCCAGACGAGGCACTAACAACACGGGTGTCTTGTGGCACGAAGCTAAGTACAATGAATACAACTAGGTGCATAAGCTCACGGGTTTGCTGAGTCAGGGACTCGGGATTCACATTACAGGGAAAGGATAGCAACAAGGAAGGAAGTATCTTACTCTTTTGAGGGATCAAACTCGTTGGAGCCTTGCACAGCACTTCAACAAGCAACTTACGAACAGAATTGTTAGTCTTGATGCCTTGGTAGGACATCCGCAATCTTGTTAATTGCTCCCTTTTATGTGTTCAATCCTCCAGTTATACTCCTGGAGGTTGATACAACCAATGCATCAGGTGCTTGTTCTGGTCCCTGAAAGTAGTAAGATACGTAAGGGGGTTATGATTGATGACAGTTAGCAGGAATTTATGATCCAAATGATACGACTCAAATTGCTTCATGGCTAGGATCATGCCCAGCAGCTCTTTTTCGATGGTGCTATACCTCGTCTGAGCAGAGTTGAGCTTTTTTGAATAGCAGGCCACAGGGTGCCTGACCTCATCTTTCTCTTAAAACTTGACAGCCCTAATGCCAGTGTCGCTGGCATCAACCACCATATAAAAAGGCCGGTCGTAGTCAAGGGTTGGTTGATCAAGACTGCCTTAAGATGATCATATGCCCTTTCGCACTTGGGCATACATCAGAAAGGCTGTCTCCTTCGGAAGAGGTTAATGATAGGGGCCACGGCGTCAGCGAAACTTGGTATGAACCGCCTGAAATACTGGACCATGCCAATAAATCACTGCACCTCCCTCTTTGTTTCTTGATAAAGCATGTCCCTTATGGCACAGATGTTGGCATCTTTCGGCATCAGCTTTCCGTTCCCCACCCAGTGACTGAGGTATGTTATCTCTGCCACTCCAAACTGGCATTTTTTGAGGTTGACGACCAGAATGGCTTTTCTGAGGGCTGTGAGGATTTGGTCAAGGATCTGCATGTGCTCCTCCCAAGTGTGTGCGTAGGTCACTTTGTCCAAGTAGATGACACAGTTCTCGATTTCAACTAGGACCCTATTCATCAGCCTTGGGAAACAACTCAGGGAATTTTTGTTTCCTGGGGAATTTTTAAGACTAAAGGGCATCACTTTGAATTGGAAAAGTCCAGTGAGAGTGACGAAGGCAGTAAGAGGGCTCGACTCCTCCAACAGGGGCACCTGCTAATATCCTTTCTCGAGGTTTATCTTGCCTATGGAGCACTCCAGGTTGTCCAGGCATGCCTCGATCCGTGAGAGAGGGTAAGGCTCAGGCTTTGTGAATTCGTTCAACTTTCTGAAGTCTATACACAGCCTGTCACCTCCTCCCTCCTTAGGTACCAAGACGACCGGGGAGGACCATTCACTATGGCTCACTTCGATGAGTCCAAGCTTTAATTGCAGCTCAACTTGTTCTTGTATGTGCTGACTCTTGTTGGGGTTGACTCTGTAGTATCCTTGGGCTATGGGTGAGACACCGTCCCACAAGTGGATGGTATGTTGCACGACGTCAGTGCACCCGAGACGGTCTTGAATAACCTGCTGGTGTGCGTGAAGCAGCTGGTACACCGCTTCTTTGTGGTGCTCTTCTAGCAACGGAGTGGTGTCCTGTAAATTGTGTAGCACCTGTGAGTCTGTTGAGGGCAGCAGCATCGTAGTGATGGTGCCAGTGAGAGCTCATGAAATGGGAGGGTGCCCCTCTGGGTCCTGAGCCTCTCTGTACACATATGGTTTTAAGAGGTTTATATGGAGCCATTTTGCTTGCCTCTTCCCACAACTGCCTTGGTAATTGCGGGTCCCCCGTTTGCCAATTGTTTGTGCGGGCCTGTAAATTGAGTTTCTAGAAGCCGAGTGGCTCCTGTCCACAGGACCAGGACCTGGTCACCAATACTGAAAGACCGCGCTCAGGACTTCTCGTCAGATTTGATCTTGACCTGCTCTTGAGAAGTGGCTTCTGTCACCTGCATGACTGCCCACGCAGTTCAGAGGTTCCTTTGTATTGCTGGTAGCTCTTCTTCCCAGTTTGCCCTCGCTGGTTCAGTGCAGGCCTCATACAGGATGTTGAGAGGGCCCCAGCTGAGTGAGCATACAGGAGCTCCAATGGGCTGCAACCCAAGGTTTCAGCGGGAGCGTTGCCAGATAGCAAAAAGGGCATAGGACAGGTTCTCCTCCCAGGTAGTGCCTCCTTTGCTTTCAAGTTTCGTCAGCGTGGAGCCCAGGATTTGGTGAAAATGTTCCATTATTCCTTGGCTCTCAGGATGACAAGGGGTCGATAATGTGCCTAATGCCATGGTTGGCCATGCCATCCCTGAACTTCTTGGACATACAATGACGCCCTTCTTCACTCTGAATGGCGGCTGGGAACCTGAAACGGCAGGAGAACTGAAGGAGGGCTTTCACAGCATTCTTCAAGTTCGCACTCCTGATGGGTATTGCTTCTGGGTACCTAGTGAAACGATCTATGATTGTCAGGCAGTGGTTGTTTCCTGTCTTGCTTGAAATCTGCCCCTGGGGTGTGTAGTAGTCTATTACAGTACTATGTCTTGGAAAGGAATGCCTACTGAGGGGATATTCCGGAGGGGAGCTTTAGGAATGACTTCATTCCGGTTTCCAGAGGTCTGGCACATCGAGCAAGAGGCTATAAAAGCCTTAATGGACTTCCTCAGGTTAGGCCAGTAGAATTTGCCCTCTATGGCTCGAGTTGTCCAGTTTACCCAGAAATGCCTGCTGAAGCTGTCGTGTCCCAAACAGAGGAGGTCTTGCTGCAGGGACAGCTGGTGGAGGATATGAGCAGGCTCGTTCCTTCCCCGGGTTACCAGGTATAGTACCTTTTCGTCCAATAGGAAGTCGTCTTTCACCAGGTCCTTTAGCTCCTCAGAAGTAGCAGCTTCCGAGCAATGGCGCCATAGGGTGGCGTCTTCCAACTGTGCTCAGATGAGCTGTTCTTGGCTCAGGGTAGGCAGGGTCGCATCTGCCCTCATGATGAGGAGGGCAGCGGCCTGTTCAGCATTAGGTAGGTCTTGGAGAGTGCCAGGCTGGTCATGCAGCCATGGCACTGCTGCAAGGTTGAGATCAGCTGGGAGCAGATCGGCATCTGGGAGAGAGTCCTCCTGCTTGTGTTCTTCAGGGATCTGGGCTGTCATACATCGTAATAGTATTAAGGTATCCCTCCACTGGACGAAGTCTTGTCCTAACAGCAGAGGGATTTGGTGACTCCAAAGAGATGCTCCCTCTCATGGGAGGCACCACCAAAGGTGACCCTGAGACGTACCGTGGGGAGGTCTTTTACGTCCCCATTTACCCAGCAGATTCTCATCCTTTCATCCTCGCGGATGGTGACACAGGAAGGCACATGATCCCTGATCATGAGGCTCACCTCGGAGCCTGTGTCTACAACGTTGGACAGTTTTCGAGGGGGCGTGGAGCCACCAAGGCCGATTTAGGCTGCAGTCTTCTGTGAACTGACGGCCATGTGGACCACCCTTGGTTTAGGGCGCTTAGAGCATCTTTCCCCCTTTCAGGAGGCGCTGTTCTGTGGAATGCCCCATCCTTTTGCAGTGGCTGCATTTGGGCTTCCTGTGAGGGTGTCCATTCCTGGGTGGTGTCTGACCAGAGGTAGGAGCAGAGGGCCAAATCTTATGGCCCCAGGAACTGGCTCTAGGATGGTGAGTGTCCCAGTGGTCTGCCAAACGGCAGCACTCATCTAGCATCAGAGGGTTCCTATCACAGAGGTAAGGAGTGAGTGCTAGAGGGGTGTAGTGTAGGAAGTCCTCGATTCTAGCCACCACTTGAGAGCTCGGGAATTATGGCATGCCCAGTCAGCCCATGTTTGACCTGCCTCCTTCGAGTGTTCCCTTCAACGTTGTCTCCATCTTTCGGGGGTGAGCTCGTAGACCTTAATTATGGCCTTTCAGACCTCCACAAGATTTCCATGGTCTGCTAACAGGACGGAGCTGAACGCAGCTTGGCCCTTTCCCTCCAGATTTTTCGACAGGAGCATAGAGATTTCTGCGGGCTGGGGCTTGATATTCCTGAGGACCTCTTCCACTTGGTCAAGCCAGGCCTCAGGCCCCGGGTCATCCCATTTTGGCATCATGGAGCTGGTGGCAGTGATAGAGGACAGTGAAGTCGTGGTTGCAGGGCTATGGACCCCTTGGGTGGCCAGGGCAAATTCATGGGCATGATCTTTCTCCTCCCTAGCCAGCCTTTCTTGCCTGTCTCACTCTTCCTTAGCTAATCTTTCTTGCCTTTCTCAACTCTTCCTTGGCTTCTCTTTCCTGCCTTTCTCGCCTTCTTTGCCTCCTCTTTCCTGCCTTTCTCGCCCTTCCTTGACTTCTCTTTCCTTCTCCTTTTTATTGACCCAATCCAGCAGTTCTTGGCCCTTGAGCCCCATGGTCTTCCCAGTGGTGAAAAGGGCTGTGATTTAGTTGGAGTAAGAAGCCAATTTGCCACATACTTAATAGATTGCTCGAAGAACGGGCTCTTAAATGAAAGTAACTAGTAGCTTGAAGAGCATAATGGGTCCTTAGGTGAACATAATCAATAGATTGTTCGAAGAACGGGCTCTTAAATGAAAGTAACTAGTAGCTTGAAGAAAGTAATGGGTTCTTAGGACAGCGTAATAGATTGTTCGAAGAATGGGCTCTTAAATGAAAGTAACTAGTAGCTTGAAGAGAGTAATGGGTTCTTAGGTGAATGTAATTAATAGATTGTTCGAAGAATGGGCTCTTAAATGAAAGTAACTAGTAGCCTGATGAGCGTAATGGGTTCTTATGTGAGCGTGCTTAATAAATTGTTATAAGAGAAGGCTCTTAAATGAAAGTAACTAGTAGCTTGAAGAGCGTAATGGGTTCTTAGGTGAATGTAATCAATATATTGTTTGAAGAACGGACTCTTGAAAGAAAGTAACTAGTAGCATGAAGAGCAGTATGGGTTCTTGGGTCAAGGTACTTAATAAATTGTTCGAAGAACGGGCTCTTAAATGAAAGTAACTAGTAGCTTGAAGGGTGTACTGGGTTCTTAGGTGAACATGCTTAATAAATTGTTCGAAGAATGGGCTCTTAAAGTAACTACTAGCCTGAAGAGCGTAATGGGTTCTTATGTGAACGTGCTTAATAAATTGTTAGGAGAAAGGGCTCTTAAATGAAAGTAACTAATAGCTTGAAGAGTGTAATGGGTTCTTAGAACTCAAAAATGTAATATCTCTGAGAAAGAATCCACTTATAACCTTTACTCTATTTGCAGAATTAAGTTATGCTGCCGACACCAGTAATAATTTTACTTTCTAAGAAAATGATATTAAGCAGCATTTAATGAGTATAAAACAAAGTAAGATGATACTTAATTGGTAAAGGTTCGTAAGGGACAACTCTAGCATGCTCTTGAGTGTTAAGATTCTCATAGGAATGAATATAGCGCGTCCATAGAATGTGGCCATTCGTAATTGAAGGGATTTATTACGCTGAGAAACACCTATCGTTGGCACAGATGAGTGTATGCTTTGCAACAAGTTTCGGGTCAACACACGTCCTACTTGGCAACAATAACTGAGCAACCTGCGGTACGAAAGTAACCAAATGCAAATAATATGATGCTGTTTTAAATCTCAGTGCCGAGACGAAACAATTAAATTCTCCCTAATATGACGAGTACAAAATGCTTACAACTATCATGCACGGGTTGAATATTTTTCCTATGGTCAGGTCCGCGATGTATTTACTCTACTTAAGAATTCTTGCCTGAAAGGCACATGACTAAATACTACGGTTATTGACAAAATGGTGAGGCATGCATTCATGCATTGTTTTTGACCAGGAGGGGGTACAGATGGGTGAAACACATGCTGTTTGTTTTGAGCAAAATCTCATGTGAAAAGTTCTGAAAAAGATGAACGCTATTGGAATGGGTTTTCCGGCTTGCAGACTCAGGATTTATGAATACATAGAAATTTGCTCGATTATTTATAGTTAAATGGCAGTCAAAAGGCAATGATTTCGAGGTTGACAATGGTTCACATATCTGCAAATTAAATTATTTTTCTCTTGGACACAAAATAATTATTTAAAATTTTAAACAGGATTTTTAAGAAAACCTAACGCTTTTGCTACGTTGCGCAAGAGAGAGAAAGAGAGGTATACTCAACCGATAATTCGCAGCCCGAATTTAGTGTAGCCTAGCTAATTCTTGGACAACAAATTGTCCAGAGCACATGGAGGAAATACGTGCACTATTCCTTTCTTTATCATTTATATTCGTACTCCACTGCCTAGTTACCTAGAAGTTAAGAAATGCAGACTACCATGAGTTAGTCACAAAGCTTATGTTTTGGAAAATACACTCTTTCTTCACTATGAAAAATCTTGTTAGCATGCACGTGACCTATTGTTTCCTAACACTGTTAACAGTCACGATTTTATTTGCACCTATGATAAGCTAAAAATAATAACACTATACTTATGCTGTGGAAACTTGTTTGCTTGTACTTATTTTAGGATTTACCTTATCAGATTCGTTTCTAATCTCACACCCAGCTTTAGCGAATGCTACTGGCTGGGACTGCACATTGCAAGAAAGTTCTTTGCAATGATGCAGATTGTGATCTTGAGCACTGGGCACCACTTTTAGGGTATTAGTACTGACCTACTTACTTTATTCCTTGCTCAGGGAACAAATCAGGGGATCTGGCTGAAGTCCAGGGGAATTACTATTACTCCTTGCTTAGCTGACTGCAATATCTTGGTCAGTGAGTACCCTAATAAGAAAACAGTTGGGCTGAAAGCTTATTTCAACAAGGAATTGTTGTAGATAAGCACTTAGGGTTACTTTAAATGGAACATATTTACAATTAATCCTGTCAATCAGAAGACTGGGGAACAATAGGCAGGGAAATTATATTCTGCCTCAGGATTAAATAATAAAGCACTTGTTCAAGTATTGAATAAATGGGGAATCCTCTTGAAAGGGGCCCCGGTGATACAAGGGCAGTGGGGATGTCACTGCAAGAAGCACAAGACAAGCAGTTGTTGCCACAGCTCATGGCACCATCTGCAATTAGAAAAATGCAAGCGGTTATTTATGGGAATTACAATGATGTCAGCGAATCAAGAGGTTGCACATATAGTGCCAAGATAACTCGATTCTGGTGCAAGCTGCGTACATTAACACTTCACGCTGCTGCTAACAGAGTCAGGACTTTGTGAGAACACACACACTTCAGAAAAGAAAAGTAATTTTAGTCAAAAGGTTTAAGTTGCATGACTGTTTGAAAGAAACCTTGAATCAAGATGTTACCTTACAATGTAGCGATGGACAGGCTTGTCAAAAGAATGTGCCAGGGATGGAGGGATGAGTTTAATGGGTCACACTTGGAGGTAGGTAACGGGAATAGCCATAAGGAGCCACATGGGTTGGCAAAAGGAGCTTGCAAGGGGGTATGCGTCAGTTCTGACGCCAGGTAGGGTTCTGAGACTGAAGCAGCTGGCTGGGCCATTTTTATATCCTCCCAAGCTTATTTAGGGGAGCTAACGTCTGCCAACTGGGTTCAAGATGGCAGCCACTCAGCTGGATCATGATCCAGCCTCCCTATATTCGTCCGGTTTTATGGGGGACTGAAATTTCCTTGCAGGTTTTCAGCAGGCTTTTGTCTCCATTCACCTTTTACCTGAAAGGAGGTATTTCAAGCAGTCACCAGTCTTAGGAAAGATAAAAGAGGCACCAAAAAGGGGAGTATGGAGAGAAAGTTAGGTAGGGGCTGAGTTTCTCACGCCCTTCCTCAGTTAGTCACCAGTTTGAAAAATACTTCTTTTATTTTATTTGGGAGTTAGGTTTGCTTATAAAGTGGTTTCCCATGTTACAAAATATATATATATATATATATATATATATATATATATATATATATATATATATATATATATATATATATATATATATATATATATATATATATATATATATATATATATATATATATATATATATATATATATATATATATATATATATAATTGCTTTATTTATTAAGGAAATGCAGGTGTTGATACTGTTTTTGGAATTAACCTGCTAATTCAAAGTGCCAACAGTGTATGTCTGCTTGATACCAGCAACTATCCATTATGTATTAAGATTTGCCCCCACCCTTGGAAAATATGCTGCGGGTGCCCATGCACTGGCTGGTGGTACCAACGCTTCAGTTATAAACAGCATTTCTTGCCTACACTTGCAAATTCGCATTTTAAATATTTTTACAGTAATTAGAAATGAAATATCTAAAGTGATAAAATCTTCTCGTTTTATGATGAGTGCTAATCAAACTTGGAGTCAACTAAACTTGTAATGAAATACTGCACAGTAAATCAAGCAAGGCAAAAAAAAAAATGGCAACACGTGATATAATGCTGCACTAAAAAACACACACAATCACAGAGCAAAAGGGGTGAGAGAAAGAGTTAGCATTCGTGACTGCTATTGGTTTGAAAGCATGTAACATAAAATGTCATGAAACATCTGGTTGTCTATCATTTTTTTTTTGGCTGATATGGACACGTCATCAATTTAAGAGCGTATTACAGAAGTTGCGAGGGTGAAAAAGCAATTGCGCATGTTTGCTTGAACTGTTCAGAATGACTGCTTACATGATGCTTTATCCTGAGCACATTTCTTTACAGTGCCTGCAGCATTGCCGGTCCTGCTTGCATTGTGTGTGGTTCTGTGCATTGTGTGTAAGGCCCTACCTCGTCTTAAGAGGGCAAGAGGGCAAGGAAGGTGTTAACCCTTAGACAGAAATTAGAAATTGTTGAGAGGATGAAGCAAGTTTGTCCAGGTCATGTATAATGGAGGAGTACAGCACTGCTCAGTCAACCTTGCATGATGTGACTTCTCAGGACAAGCTGATGAAGTACGCAACGGAATTTGGCAAGAAGACACCCAGAAGTCAAGCCCACCAGGTCATGGCAAAAGGCCATTCTGATGACACTGATCAGTCTACTTTAATGTGGTTTCAGCAACAAAGGGCTCCTGGTGTGAACATATGTGGTGCTGAGTTGAAGGCCGTTGCTACTAAGTTCGCAGGCTTATGTAGGGTTGCGTACTTTGAGGTGTCCAAAGATTGGCTGCTCTGGTTCAAAATTCTACATGGGATTTCTAACAAGAAAACTCATAGCAAACATCACCAGATGTTGTGAGGCTTGATGGAAAAAAAAAGGCCTTGTTTTAGGGCAGATCTACAGCAGTAACAAAACTGGTCGATTTTATAGCTCCTTAACCAATAACACCTTGGCTGATGAGAAGAACAGAATTTACCTAGTCAAAAGCCTTTCAAGCAAAGTATTTCTGCTTTCTTATGTGCCAATGCTACTGGTGGGCATCATTGCAAACCAGAGGTAGTTGGACATGCAAAGTAACCATGTGCCCTGCATGGGTTGATGGATAAGCTCCCATTGATTTGGTATCATTTCACCTCCAAGATCATTTCCACCTGGTTCCATAATAATTTTTTAAAGAGATTATTCATCATCAGACACAGGACCTTACCATTGCTAGGCACTGGTTGAAGGCTTTGCTTCTCAAGGACAATGTGCCTGCACCTCCTCTTAACACAGCCCAATTGGTTGGTGATGACGGTTGTATTAGGGACATGTATTTTCCTCCTAATGTGAATGTGTAAAGTCCCCGCTCAACGGGTTTTCTATAGTGAACCTCCCGTTTTCTACGGTGCCTCTCTCATGAGCTTGGGTCATGCTAAATACCCATATTTTATTTATGCAAATATGTATCTGTTACTTATTCATTTGTGCCTGTTTATGTTGTACATGTGTCAGAACATTATCGTGTCCATTCTTGTAAGTTTATTTTTACATGTTATTTGTATTTACCTGTCCTGTTTCACATTGAGAACAATTGACCTCGGGTCACCTGTATCCTATAGTATGTCTTTGTACTGACGTCCGCACGCTGCTTTATAAGCGGCCTGCTCTCTCCATAAACCATCAGTAAATGTCCACCTGCTCTCTTTTTTGCACCTCTCACAAATGCACTCATTCATAGTTTTTTTTGGGTCAGTTTTTGCTGCCTGATTAGGATGGTAAGTGGGCAAGTATTTTTTTTTTTTTACAGCAATACCGTACGTACAGTAATCCTTCAATTATCTGGATTAAAAGAGCCAGAGCCCTGTTAGATAATGGCAAAATCCAGATAAGGGTGAGTAAAAATTCTATGGGTGTTCAAGGTCAACTCTGTACCCTGCCTCACCTAACCTCGTCAGTACCACATAATTGTATACACTCAAAATGCTTAAAAACAATAACCATCACACTTTAAACGGAAAACTTTATGCAAAAGGCAATTTTCTAACTTCTTACCCCATATTTGTAATATACTGGATAAATATACTTTGGAAAAATGCTACCCCTTCTTTTCACTCTTGGTATGTAGGTAGCCTACCTGTTTACTCATACCCAACCATGATTTTATTAACAATACTGTATTTTTATACAGAAACTTTCTTATTACCATATTGTATTACCATACACGAGATACAAAATGTGTGTGGGTGTCTGTCAACTACTGACCTAGGCAGGGTGTTACACTCAGTGTCCATTTGTATAAGCCATAGGCTATTACAGCTCTATTTATGTTAAAAGTAATGCTAATGAAACTGTTTTACCTACTGGATCCATTTATATCATCATCATCATCATAATACTATATAAAAAACTGATCATCCGCCATATGCATTTACATAGGCTAGGCTAATGTTTACTGTCTTAGGATAAGCCTACTGCTGAAAACAAATAAGAATACATTTTTTTTGTTAAAATAAACGAATTATTACTGGAATTATTATTTTTATTTTTGTACATAAATGTAAAACGGGTATACAAAGGTAAACTAACATACTTTGTGGCGGTATTCACACCCACAAACAACACAACACGCAACACTCACCCTGATCTTCGGTTGCTGGAGATGGATAAGGTCCACGGTCGCCAATCACAGCACACACCCACGAAACAAAAAAACATGAACCATTAATGTGGTCCCAAAAAAAACAGACGAACTCCCGTTCACTTTCAAGGTTGGACCTCAACTGCCCAAGACCTCCCAAAAAACGAAAAAAAACTCCCGACAGACCGACAGACAGAGAGACAGCCGTAAAACCAACTCCAACAACCTGAACCACTCACAACGACAATTACACTCTCTCTCTCTCTCTCTCTCTCTCTCTCTCTCTCTCTCTCTCTCTCTCTCTCTCTCTCTCTCTCTCACACACACAAAACGTTGGGAAATGCTAAATAAAAACAAATTTCTTCATCCCTCTATATTTCTCCCCCCTTTTAGCATTTCCCAACCAACACCTTTCACACCCCTTTCAAATCGCCTTACGCAACACCCACGGATGCTCACTAGCAGGTCCTCTAGATCGCGTTCGCGGGCACGCAATCATTCTCTCAGACTCGCTCTCTCTTCCAGCAACATTCAGATTTACATTTTCTCCTCCATTCTCTCTCAGATTCACGCTATCTTCTTCACTATTACCACTCTCAATTTCATCCACAATCTCATCTATACCCTCTAACTCGTTCCCAAATACCTCCCCCAATTCTTCAACTAACCCATCCCATTCGCTCATTGACCTTTCCAATTCTTGCAACGATTCATTCATGCTTTCAATCACTCGTCTATCACTGCTACGCTCTCTTACTCTTACACTTTCGCTCACCTCCAACCGTTCACTAACCCCTACACGTTCAGTCAACTCAGTTATATCAAACCCGCATATGCTATACGTTCTATCCATACCATCCCATTCATCCGTATTACACGCTTTATCACTCATTTCCACTTTGGCACTCACACCCTATCACACAACTTACGACCATTCAGTTTACTTACGTTCTTCCCTTTCTTACGTTTTTTACCATACTCTATCAAAACAAATTGCTGATCCTCATGCAACAACCCCTCACGTACATGCATCACACGCACCGCTTGCATCCTGGAGGATCCACCCATTTGAACCCCTTCACACTCAGTTTCCTGAATTCGCTGTCACAGTCACCCTCTTTCGTCTACATACACTTGATACATGCCCTTCCATTCCACATTCGACACACTTCGCTCTCGGTTCTGAACACATTCTCGCATAATGCCCATTTTACCACAGTTGCCACATATTACATTCACTCAGGTACCCTACAACCATTAGCAATATGACCCACCTGTCCGCACCTGTAGCATTTAACCCCCTATCTTTTCGTACACTCCCTTACCAAATGTCCCGATTGCCCACACCCGAAACACGCTCCCAAAGCCCACCTACACTCATTCTTTGTATGTCCTTCCTTTCCACATCTAAAACACTTCGCTCGACTTCCACTCATCGACCTTCCCCTTTGTACACTACTATCCCTAACCCGTCCAACCCGTTGTTCCCTTACAAACCCATCATTCATCCTCACTGGCACCTCTACATTACTTGCTCTTACACTCCTATCTATTACACTATCGGCCATTCTCATTGGGCCTCAACACTGCATCCCTAAAGCTTCCTGAACTCTGGTACTCTCTCATCTACCCCAGCCCTTACACTTACACTTCTGCTCTCTTTTATAACCCTGTCAAGCTCATAATCTTCTACAATTTCCAAAATTTCTCCCCAAGTCAACCTTTCATTCGTCCATCTTTTCTTCTCCTTCCGCTTCAAGTTCACAAATTCTCTAACTCCATCTGGCACTGTCCCTAACAACTTCCGTACTAACTCCTTACATTCATCTATCCCATCATCCCCAAACTTCTTCCTTGCCAACGTCTCCAGCCGACAAGCATACAGTGACAAGGTTTCCCAGCTTTCATTCTTGCCTCATCAAATTCATTCTTCCTCTTATACTTAACACTCGCTTTCATACGCCTCGCTTGCTCAACTAATCTAGCTTTCACCTTGTCATACTCAACATCTCCCACACTCATAATAACCCTATACATGTCAAGTAAAAACCCAGTCAAATACTCTCCCTAATTCTCGTGCCCATACTCTCTTACTTTCCCCATACTTATCCTGACAAAACCTTTCATACTCCCTAAAGAAATCATGCACATCCCTACTTCCATACTCATTATACTTTTCACACCGGGGTACCTCCTCACATACATAGCCTTTCTCACTTCTTTCTCACTTTCACTCTCACTTTCGCTACTTTCGCTCTGTCCTTTCATACCCTCTTCCGAATACAAAGAGTCCACTTCTGCACTTACATTCATCTTACTCATTACACTCTTCTTCCCCCTCTTTTATCCACTTTTATCCACTCACCTCCATCCACCTCACTATCACTACTGCCTTCACCCTCTCCCTTCTTTCCTGCCTTTCCACTTCCTTTCCCCTTCTTACCAGTTTCCTTTCCTTTCCCTTCTTCCCTTTTTCTTCCCCTGACTTATCCTTACTTTCCCTCTGTTCCTTCCCTTGCTTTTCATTCCCTTTTCCTTACCCTGCCTCTCATTCCCTCGTTTCTTACTTCCTATTCCCATATCACTTTCATCACTCACGCTTCCATTCACTTCTTCCTCCTTTTCTTTCTCTCTTGCCCTTCACACGTTCCAGAGAACCTGCCTCCAACAGCCCCTTCTCCAAAAACACCCTTGAACATACCTTTCACCATTTCTTCCACACCTTTCATCATTCCCTCCAACTTTTATCCATCCTCTCTTCCATCCTCTCTTCCATTCTCTCTTCTGACTCTTTCATCTCCCCTTTCATTTCTTCTTTTGCACTTCTTAGTATTCCTCCACCTCCTCCAACTGACTCCTCAATCTCTCATTCTCACCCCTCAACCACGTATTCTCTCTCTCCCTCTCTCAACCTTACCAGTTCCTCTTCCATCCTTCTCTTCAGTCACACTACCAGCCACCAACCTCAATTGCAGCTGCAATACCAGCTGCCCCACGTTCATGCCAAATATTATGTGGCGGTATTCACACCCACAAACAACACAACACGCAACACTCACCCTGATCTTCGGTTGCTGGAGATGGATAAGGTCCACGGTCGCCAATCACAGCACACACCCACGAAACAAAAAAACTTAAACCGACCCTCCACCAACAACGAACCAACAAAAAAGAAGAGACACATGAACCATTAATGTGGTCCTAAAAACAGACGAACTCCCGTTCACTTTCAAGGTTGGACCTCAACTGCCCAAGACCTCCCAAAAAACGAAAAAAAAACTCCCTGACAGACCGACAGACAGAGAGACAGCCGTAAAACCAACTCCAACAACTGAACCACTCACAACGACAATTACACTCTCTCTCTCTCTCTCTCTCTCTCTCTCTCTCTCTCTCTCTCTCTCTCTCTCTCTCACACACACAAAACGTTGGGAAATGCTAAATAAAAACAAATTTCTTCATCCCTCTATAACTTCATGTTAAAATACCTCAAAAGACCAAAACAGCTGTTTTCCAATTCATTTGTTTATGTTGTAATTGATGCTGCTTATGGCAGTTCTTTGGTAAGTGGTTGTTAATTATAAGAGATATTTATGAACTGGTACATAAGCCATAAGTTTGGTAATCTTGTTTGAAAGCCTAGCCTAGTATAATCTACCGAAAATGAAATTCACCCTGAAAGCATAGCCTCGTACAGTATCATCTACTGAAAATAAAATTCGCCACATGAATATAGCTTAGTACAGTATGAGCTACCAAAAATAAAATTCGTTTAGTAAGCAATACCTATTTCAATTTTTTACTTTCATTTATTTGAAAAAAAGATGGGATTACTGAGGAAATGAGGTTATCTTAATGTTAAACTCTGGGGTATCAAAAATGCAGGTTGCATGATACAGAGATATGTTTACGATGAAATCAGACAATGAAATCAGTCCAGTGGTGGCATATGTTGTTGGTACACTCAGCAAGGAAAGTGAGGATACAGTTTTTTTAAATCTTCGGACATATATTGCTAATTAATGCGACATCTGGCAACTTTAGAAGGGGGAGGAGCTTCAGTCTTAATGTGTTTGTGTTTTTCTTGACCTCCTATAACTTTCAAATATATTCTACGGTTCTGACAGGATACCTTAGTTTTACCAGACCACTACTTAAATGCAGTAGTAAGCTTTACAGTATTCGTTCAAGTTGTAATTTGCAGCGACAGTTCTGAGCAAAATAAACATTTTTCGACATAACCTACCAAGTAACCTTACACAAATGAATTTATGACACCACAATGAACGGAACACTTGCATAATCAGAAACGCGATCTTCCATAATGAAATCAAGAGTTAAATTTGAGCAATGTCCAACGAAAAACATGGGGAACAATAAAGGAACGAATGCAATGTTATGATGAGAGAGAGAGAGAGAGAGAGAGAGAGAGAGAGAGAGAGAGAGAGAGAGAGAGAGAGAGTTGCTTTGTTGTGTAAGCCTAGGCCTATATGTAGAGCTACTCATTTCATTATTTTTTTCATTTAGAGACTGAGCGATACTATATTTGTATAGTATGTTTTAGCAATGGAGAGAGAGAGAGAGAGAGAGAGAGAGAGAGAGAGAGAGAGAGAGAGAGAGTTGCTGTTGTGTATGCCTATCAATTTTATATGTAGAGCTACTCATTTCATTTTTTTTTTTCATTTAGAGATTGAGCGATACTATGTTTTAGCAATGAGAGAGAGAGAGAGAGAGAGAGAGAGAGAGAGAGAGAGAGAGAGAGAGAAACTATGGCAACGTCAAGAAACATCCGGTTACTTGTGTTATACCGCCAAAGTTCTGGCACTACTCCGCACATCATAGAGAACGCTCTTGCGGATTTAAATAGATTTGGTCAACCTACCCTAGCTGTCAAATCATTTACTGCCATTAATTCCAGCTGACCTTTAACACCATGAAATATAAATATGAACGTGTAAAAATTAAATAAATTACCATTACCTCGTATGATGATGCAATAATAAGCCTGTTCACAATGGAAAACGAGTAAATACTACCGTTCTGATAAACAGTACTACACCGAGATATCCATACACTATCTTTTAGATCTCTATGAACGAAGTCATCTGAGAAATTCTGGTTACTTTGGACATCCATGGTGGTTTTACGTATCTGAACATTTTTGTTTTGCAGATTTAATATATATGATATAATTTGCATTGTATTTTCATATTCTAAAGTAAATTTACCGAGATTATGTGTTTTCTGTAAGAAAAAAATTAAAATTCGATAAACGAAATCTAATGAAAACTGTATCCTCACTTTTCTTGCTGAGTGTACCTATAGTGCTGCCAGAAGTACGATTATGGCTAACTTTGACCTTAAATAAAATAAAAACTACTGAGGCTAGAGGGCTGCAATTTGGTATGATTGATGATTGAAGGGTGGATAATCAACATACCAATTTGCAGCCCTCTAGCCTCAGTAGTTTTTAAGATCTGAGGGCAGACAGAAAAGTGTGGATGGACAGACAAATAGCCATCTCAATAGTTTTCTTTTACAGAAAACTAAATTTGGGTTTGCTTTTTTATTTTGCAAAGTTTATTTAGAGAGTATATTTTGTTAAAAATTTGGGAAAATAAGCTAGCTAATTGCCTTTCATATCAAGTATTCGGTTTAAAGTGTGATGGTTGTTGTTTATAAGCATATATTTTGTGTTTAAGGTTATGCTGTATTGCCAAGGTGGGGGAGTAAGGGTATGGAGTTGTTGTTTTACTCTCAAAGAGTATTTTTGTACTGTTATTTCACTGCAAATTTTAATAATTTTTTAACATGTTATAAATAACACTGAAGTGTAAATTAACAAATTTACATTGAAATGTTCTTGGTTAATTCGTAGATTATTTATAAATTTGAGCTGACATAAGCAACTACATACAGTATATGTACAGTATGTGTTTACTCCCTCTTTCTCCAAACATGCATTATTCCATTCCAACTTTTGATAAAATTTACATCCCTTAATAAAAAGGGATTAATATAATTGTGTCAGCAATTAAATATACACATTTACACAAGGTTTCAGAAAATCATATACTGTACAACTGCCTAATCTCAAGTAACTTACGTGGTTTGAATGGTATACGGATTTAAAACATTTTTTGTGTGGCATAAAAATAAATAACATTGTACTCCTGTGAGGAAAATTTACGTATTTCGTCCTTAAAACCTGGGGTGTACAGCAAAGAAAATGGGTTTGTATGGAAATCATTTTTTTACACACTGCTTTTTGCAATGACTTTTGTATCCTTGCTTCAGCACAGACCTTTAGGACGTTTTATTCATATAATTTCTTAATAATTATCCATTAAATTATAATGATTTCCCCTCTATATTTCATATGGTTGTAAATACTTTTGTGCCTGCGACTAGATGAAATTTTCAAGAGGAGAGATACTTCCAACTCTTCTTCTTTCAGAAGATGAAACGAAAAACTGATATTTCCTTAGCTCGGCATACAGAAGGGAGTTCTGTCAGCCCTCATTGTCAATAATTTTACCTTGTATATTTTAATGGATTATAACTTGTACTGAGCACACTATATCATGAAATAATTTCATTTATGGTTAGCTCCTATACTTGGTAAAATCGCAGACGGCTACTGCAGCCCTCTCGCTTGGCAACTATTAGTTTACATGCAAAATGGGCGACAGGTTTAGAGCGAGGTATATATCATAAACATAAAAAAGACATAAAAATGAGCAATTGACAGTAAATATCTCAGTCCAGCATTTGGCAGGAACTAGGCGACGGTAGTGGTCTGCAATTTTACCCTATTTTTATGCACCTGAACTCCCAAGCCCTCCCCACCTAGGAAACTCCTTTCCTGGCTGTACTGCCCCCAAATAACCTCTTCTCTGCATGCTATACCTATGAGCAGTGTACCTAACACTTCTCTCTCCCTTCACAGCATTGCTAACTGCTCCCTTCTCATCCCACCCAGCCTTCCTACCCTCCCCAACCAAAGGGATTTTTAATTTTTATGAATTGTATATGTATTACAAACATATTTTGGGTGCTAGTTGCATGTGGATCATATCGAATTGCAGATAATGTGAAAGCAGATAATCGGGGGATTAATGTGCAGTATTACCTTTATTGGTACCTGAAAGCTCAGAAATGTTTCAGCTTACCACCTGCTTCCAACAACTGCAGCCTTCAAAAGGGTGTACATATTTTCTGTTATGCCATAGCACACATCAGCATCAGATTTGGAGCCAGCCACTAGTATATGAATAAGCAAAGTTTTCATATTCTGCTGCCTATTCTAAAAAGATCATGTCTAGTTTCCATTATCACTTTTTGGCTAAGTTCAACAGTTACAGAAACTAGCATTTAAGAGTTTCCAAGGAAATTCAAAAGGGTGTACATATCTTGTACTTTGCCATATCACATGCCAGCCACCAGAATACAAAGAAGCACAGTTTTCATACTGTTAAACTATTCTTAAAAGATCATATGTCTGGTTTCCACTGACATTTTTTGGCCGAGTTCACCACTTACAGAAACTAGCATGGAAGAATTGCTGAATGCTTATGAAGCATGATATTGCTATTGGATTTACTATATTCAGTTTTCTCACATTCTCTTTCTTTCAGAGGTGGAATGGCTGTAGCATTTGCAGATAATCTCTCTACAATTATTTTCCTTTCCGGTTGTAATGCTAGCTGAGGAATTTGGGAGTCTCTGGAACTTAATTCTGCATAGAACTATCAATGACTACAGATAGAATTCCACTGGGACCTCATCAGCATTCACCAGCATGCTCTCAATAATGGATGACCTGGAAGCTCCGTTGGCTGTCTGAATTCCTGCATTATGAAGTGAAATTAGCACATTGAGTCTACAGTGAGAGGCATATGTTAAAACTTCACATCCATGTTAATTTTATTAAAATTGTCCTCTAGCTTCACACTACTGGTTTTTGAATTAGAAAGGTAAGAAGACCACAAATAAAATATTAGTAGCCCCAAAATTTAGTTAAATCACACAAAGAATTTGTTGTTCATTAAATACATGACGACCCTCCTTATTCTTAAGAACTGACTACAGCTGATTTTGTTATTGAAAACTTACAATCACAATTTTTAGCCCATTTAACCACTATATTCGTAGTGAGCTGTAGCCACAGATCTGCCAAAATCATCAAGGGTATGGAACAATCGTCAGCATTCAACCAATGGAATACTTCTTGCAAGATTATCTTTGCAATGCCATTAATTATTAACACAATACATAGTGTAGCATGCTACGTTGAGGTACTTCTTAATACCAGTTTTTGTTCTTGTACCTGATATCTTTGTGATTTTAAAAGATAGCAACTCTCTTCTTTGGTTGCAACTGTGTCACTCCTTTAGAATTTTATGCCTCCATGTAGTATCAAATGCCATTAATTAAGCTGATAACAGTGATATGCAGTAGCTTAGAAGCAAAAGCTTCACAATCAAAGTTTTCATCCTCACTAATATGTCAGCAGTAGAATGCATGTTCCTGAAGCAACGATGAGTTGTAGCAGGGTAACTGTTGCATTCAAGATACCCCATTAATTAAGCATTGACCATTTTTCCCACTAACTAATAAAAACAGAATATTACTGCAATGGTTTAACAAAAGGCAAAATCCTTTGTTAATCCCCATACAAAAAGAAATGTGTTCCCTAAAGATCCTATTCATGAGATAAGAATGAAAAAAATTGACTGATTCATAGCATATGGGATGTCATGAGAGCCACGTGCAGTGGCTTTAGCTTTGTCAGGCCTGATTTAAATTCTGTCATTATCAATGGCAAACTATAAGATTCTTCTCTAAACTAAGTGAAATATATGACCCATATCTCTCTCTGTCGATAGCGTGCAAGTAATTCATCACCCGGTTTATTTGAAACCTCAGTAAAGTTGAAGTATCTGCTATAACGTGACAAGCAGCAACCTTGGCACTGTTTTCAGTATTTAGATTTTGTGTGAAATATATTTACTTGCTATATTCCAAGCTTTGCCACTACAATGTTACAGAAGTTTTCAGTTTATTAACATTAGGAATATTGCCCAACACCTTGTACACGATTTCTTGATTATGTGTCTCCTGGGTTTCTGCTTTATGATACTGAACTTTGCAGTGACAACAGTAAGTCTCCCATTATTTGTCTTTGCAGCTCTAATTGCTGTACAAGCTATTAATACTTCATGGTTCCACCATCGAACACATCGTTGTACAAGGTTTCATGCTGTTCTTTGAATAAAAAAAAAAGCAGGCTACAAACCAAGTGGTGCTAAGGAATTCTACGGCACCATTTATCACTGGAACCATCTCAGTAACAGCATTTGTAGATTTTTTTTTTAATAAATTTCATTTAGCTCTTTTCATATAATCTATCAAGGATGTCCAGTTACGGGGGACTTTGAGCAACAATGACAAGAATTGTGAAACAATCACTTTTATAGCAATCATTCATCACCTCCCAAATAAAACTGATGAAGGAATACTCATATACAATTAAATCAATTGTTGACAGGCTGCCAGCCATGACAGGGTATGAGCTAGTTTTCCATAACTAGTGGTTTCCTCTTTCATTATTGACCACATCTCACTAAAGAGGGTTAGATACATTCATGTAACACAGTGTTAAAAAACAGGTTCTGATGTAGGAAAAATTGTTTTTCGTAGCTCTGGTAGATCTACCAGACCTCCATGGTGACCAAAATAATATAACAAAAGATTTTCTTCCATTTGGTCTTTTTGGCCAAGTATTGTGTCGTAATGATTAATATTATAACACGTGATGGAGCATATAATGGACTCGAAGATAAGAGGGTATTTTCCCTTATCTTCAGCGAATCTGAACCCAGTTTTTCCAACGTCAAAAGAACCTGCAAGAAAGAGAAGTGACTATTGTGCATGCACGTCCACCCTCTTCTTTACAACCAGGCTGTTAAAGACCAAGAAACCAATAATCGCTGTTGGTCAATGCACGACGATCCCTTGCCCAAATCCCATGCCTTTTCGTCAGGAAAGTGGGAGGGTTTTGAGGAAACAACAGCGACTACCAAAAATAAGTTTTTCCTAAGTCAAAACCTGTTTTTTGATAGTGTAGTCGCTTGTTTCGTCCTCAAGGAGCTTTACAGAGAAGTTGACATGTGTCGAAAACGGCTTTAGCTCTCAATTTTTAATCCCAACACACAAAAGGAAAAAACATTTCTGGTCTGAGGTCAAGCCACAGATTTCAAGTCTCATTCTTTATTCCAAATACTCTTCAGGTTTTGGTACCAAGGAACAAGATACTATACATGAACTTACATTTTAGGATGTAGTTCTACAGTGGCTTACCTATGCATGCTGGGTTTGGTTGCAGTGCTGTCGCCCTTCTCCCAGCAATAGTTAGCATACTCACCATCAATAAGACCCCAGGTTTTCCTCCGCAGCACCTAGGGGTTAAGACTAACCATGCCACCTACTGATACACAGTGTAGTCAAATTTGTTCGAGCATGTGGCAATATACATTCGGAGACTTGGAAAGAGACATTTCTGAAGAAGGCCAATGATGTACTTACTTTCCTAATATCATGTGACCTAGGAAAGGAGTGTGGATTTGCCCTTTTAATGAGAAATACTACAATCATTCTCAGCCCTTGTAGGGAGAGTGGTTAGTTTGTGCTAGGGTGTAGGAAAATAGGACCCTCTGGGATGTTTGCCATAACATCTAGGTAAACCTTAAGTGCTTGAACCGGGCATAATGTCTTGTCTGCTAAATTGAGTTTTCTTATATGAATAGATTTCCATTTTAAAGGATCCTCATTCTCGGCCAGGAATGATGGCCCAGCGGACAATAATAACTGATAGTCAGCTGTTTGTGTGATGCATCGTCAACATATAAGAAAGCCCAGTTCACTAATACGAGCTCCTGATGCTAATGCAATCAAGATCACCTTTTGTAGCATGTGCATTGTGGTTGTATTGGGTCCGCTGAATTAAGGGGTTGATAGAAGTCTAAGCACCTTGTTCAGGGACCAAGTGATTGGAAGCCTTTTGGAAACGGGCCTTTGTAGAGCAAAACACTGCAGAAGGGAAGTGCCAACTTCTATACTGAAGTCAATCCTGAATCCATAAAGCTAGGGTTCCGTTACTGCAGCTTTGTAACCGCAAGGCATTTGTCTTCAAAAGTGTATATACTTAAAATAACAAAGTGTTTCTACAGAAATCTCAACTGGGCTCTCAGTAAGGATATAATCTAACCATATCTTCCATACAGACTGGTATTGCCAGATAGGTGATGTCCGTAATTTTTGCACTAGGTACCTAGCCATGCTGGGTGAATAATTTTCATGTTAGATGTTTTTAAAAAATCCATATGTGAAGGTCTTGCCTCAGAAAGGAGGATGCGTAAACGACTTTCCCTCCTACTGTCTGGGATAGAACAGCGGACGATAGTGGAATTGATCTTTTTGTCCGTTGTTGAAGTAATAGGAACCAATGCCTGTTTGGCCAATTTGAGGCAATTAAGAAAACTGTTCCTTTGGAGGTTAGAAGTTTGCTCAAACCCTTCGAAATCTGGGACAATGGAGGAAAAAGATATCGTCCTCTCCTTGTTCCAGTCTTTAGAAAGGCATCTCTTGCTGTTGCTTGACACTCCAGGTTCGGAGACATATATTAGGAGTTTGTGATTCTCTTACGTGGCGAACAGGTCCACTTCTGGTTGTGGAAGCATGTTGGCTATTGTTTGAAAAGAGTGGTTGTCCAACATTCAATCTGTTAAGGCTGTCGTTTTCCTTGACAGAGAGTCTGCTATTACAACGAGACCCCTTGTTAGGTGAATTGCAGACATGTGCCACTTCCTTGCTTGTGCCATCCGAAGGATGGCCAGCATTATCATATTGAGAGGGGGTGAACGTGATCCCGACCTCTTAATGTAGGATATTGCAGCCATGTTGTCTCTATCTTCTGGAGGTTTGAGTGTTTTGAGAGACAAAAAGACAATCATCAGTCCATGAAACTGATAAAAGAATTCCTCAGAGTAGCTGATCACCTCCCTGCCACCTGACAATCCTCCCAATGTCCTCCCAACCTGTCAACAAGGCATCTGTGTGTATTGTCACTCATACAGACGGAGTCAGGGTGACCTGTTTTGCCAGAGATTCCTTCCAGATCCAAGGCCAAAGTATCTCCCCAACTTTTTTAATCTTTTGATGAGGTCAGTCTTGCATCTTTTTTCTTGCATGCGATAGCCAGAATTTGTTCGCATCTTTAGTTGCAATCTAAAAACTGGATCTTTATTACTGATGAGAACTGCAGCAGGCCCATCATACGATCTAATTGCCATCCAGAAACTCTGGGCTGTGCAAGGAACCTTTTGAGGACTTGCCTTATTCTGTTTTGAGTATGATGGGGAGAGACAACAGGCTGTTTAGAGTATCCCAACACAGTCCTAGCCACTGAACGTGTCTGCTGAGCATGAGGTGGGTTTTTTCAAATTTATTATAAGACCTTTTGACAGTAGTCTGCTGACCATTGCTCTTAGGTTTTTCAAGCACTCTTTTCTTGTGGGCCCCCAGATCAACCAGTTGTCTACGTAGGCTATTAGTTGTATTCCTTTTTGTTTGAGTTCTGGAACGAATACCATTGCTAATTTTGTAAAATATTCTTTAGGCAATGTTTAGCCCTAAGGGCATGACTTTGAATCTGTACGTATCTTTCCCTATTCAGAACCTTAATAAGGGGCAGAAGGGAACGGCTATAAGGACATGTGAGTATGCATCTTTCAGATCTATAGAAACTGTCCAAGTCCCTTTTGGAATGATTCAACGTACTTAGGCAACGGTAATTATCTGAAACTTTTGGCAAACAATGTGCTTGTTCAATGTCGATTGGTTGAGGATCACTCTTCTTTTGGAGGAATCCTTTTTGAGGACACTGAAGAGATGTACTTAGTGGCGAATATACACGTTTCACTATGGGCCCCAATAGAAGGACCTTTCTGCACATATAAATAATGCTGTCCCCCCACAGGAAAATGTGTAGCCCACAGGGAAAAACTTCCATTGCCTGTGATGTCGTCGAAGCCGACCCCCAACCATACAATTCCTCTTGGTATCTGCCTCCTCCTCTGCCTTTGCCTTTGACAGACATTCCAGGTGTTGCTTTTCCTTTTTCCCCCTATATGATGGTTTATGGCCCTTGTGAAAAAGGATGTCCTAGCTGTTTTTGTTGTTGTTGCTGTCTCTTGGTAGGGAATTGTCCCCTCTGACCAAATACCTACTGTTTGAGGAAAACTTTTGGGGGTAACTGAGGGCTTATATGATTTTTTATCAAAGGCAGCCTTTCTTGGGTTGGGTAAATGGAAATTTTGGGTTCTTTGTTTCCTGAATTCCATTATTTGAAGTGGAAGAGTGTACACTGCACCAATTTTGTTGTTGGCGGGTATGCTCGTTGAGTTGAGCCACAACAGACTCCTCAAACAGGTCCTTACAGAAGCGGTAAGAATGTAATAATGCATTGACATTGGAGAGTGATTTGATGGAGCTCTCCAATGCTTCCATTTGTGCTTTTATGCGCAATTCTAGAAAGTCACAGTGCTTCCATCGGGTTCTCATAGACTTTTGGTTAAAAGTCTTTTTGAACCGATGGAAGTCAACAACAAAATTATTCTGGAATCTTCTGGAAGCCTTTGGGGTGGCAAATTCCAGCAAGGTGGTAGAGGAGTTGAGCCTAGACATAAAGAATGTCCCTGAAGAGGTTCCCTCTGGAGTCTTCTCTGTGGGGTCCCAAACTGAATAGCTATATCCAATTTTTCCTTTCAAAGGGAGTTTAGCATTGCCCATTCCTAGTGGAATTTCCCGAAACTGGGATGACCGTGTCAGATGGTTTTAGTTCTGCCAATGTCTCTTGTCTTTGTGACTACAAATTCTGAAAATCTGTCGTCACATGATTAATAATTTTGAAAGTGAGGGACAAATAGGCTGGGGCTATCTCATGAGCAACTTGAGGTCTTATTCAAATGGAAATAGAGATCCATTTTTGCTGAACTGGTAAGGTGATTTCTATGGCTTTTAATGCTATAGCATCAGGTAAAAACCATTTCTGTTAGTGGTTTCTCTATGTCTGGTAAAGATGGTACTAGGTGCCATTCTGTATTAAGGAATGCTGCCGTTTGTAAATTCGACATGTACAACTTCGATCATAGTTTTTATCTCATTAATTACATAGTTGCCATTGGGGGAGAAAATGCTCATTGTGGCATCTCGCCAAGGATTATCAGTATTATCAGGGGTGAGTATTGGTACCTCTATTATGTTTGGATCTGAAGTTCTGTATTCCAAACTGACCATTTTGTAGTTTCCAGTCGGAATATAATTCTAAATACATTAGACTTTGAAGATGTTTGTATCCACACTAACTTTTCAGTCACAGGATGAAGTTTTTTACACTTTGGGTATCATAAAGGCAAAACTTTCCTTTTGGAATCATGCTTCATGTCCCTATATATAAATGCCGTTCTGTGACAAAGGGCATCTTCAATGGTACTCAATTTAAGAGTTAATTACAGGAAATTGATCAAATGGCACAAACTGTGTATCCATTTTGGGAGCTTGCAATTCTAACTGAGCTCAACAAATGAACTGTAACTGCCTGTTAATCCAAGGGACAGAAGTCCTAGGTAAGTTACTATACCTTTCAAAAATGTAGTCATTTCAGTTGTGATTAGGTGGATCCTAAGCCCTTTTTGAGAAAGATCTATTCTGTCAAAATAGCTATGGGAAATAAATTCCTTTGGAAGGTTTCTCCCATAGCTAGCTGAAATTTGTCCTGAGCCTTCTGGGTTCAGTGCAGGGCCATTTCAATAGCAATGTCCACTCCATATTCATAGTAGAAATTCAACCCCATGTAAAAGATTCCTCTACTTCCTCTGAGAGGGTTAACCTGGGAGGTACTGGGACTGATGTTACTGGGTTTTGGCCCATTGATGTTGTTCTGAGAAAGGTTCTCTGCCCTATCTTCCAGAGTTCTGCGGAAAGATATAATTTACCCTTCCACCCCTACTGAAACCTGAGACCCATCAAGATTGCTGAAAAAGGAGCTGTTTTGTCTTTAAAACTTGCTGCCAGGAGCATACTACAAATCTTGTCTCACCAAGCAAATTTTCTTGTTTTTTTACAAGGACTATGCTCATGGCAGGTGGTATGGGCCATACCCACTAGCAAAAAAGTGAACCAAGCAATTGACTATGGAACACTGGAACTGAGGATCCTGCCTAATGGCAGCTCTGTAGTGATATAAACAAGTTGTTATTAGAAGCTAGTTAGTATTAATTATTTTTAAGCGAAGAAACTTCTGTAGTTCCTCACATAGTTTCCATAGTACAGGTTAACTTAATTACAAGTGTCAGTTTTAATACATTTATCAAATATCTAGTTAACTTAAACCCTTTGAGGTTTAGGTTAGTTTCTCATACCTGTATATTTCTGTATTCGGCGCTTATACACTCTTAGTCCTTTTGCAATGGCTAAATGAAATTTTTAATTCAAACTGTCATGTCATTCAGACTAACTGCTATGAACTAATTTGTTTAACTAAAAGCTACTGTTTTATATAGCTTAGAAGTTAAGACTTTCAATAATCTACATTAAGCTAAGATTAGAGGTTTTTAGAAGGATTTTTAACCTATTTTAGGTTCTTCTAAGCTTAATTTTAAAACTTACGGATATAAACTATGAAAATAATCCTCTTGCAAATCTGGTTTTCTATTATATGTGCCAAGACTACCCTTTTATCTGATAATTGACAACATCCCTGTTTTTAGGCTAATAAGGATATTGTTAAAGGGGTTGCTATTTAATCTGGTTAGGCTAATGCCTATTCTAGGTTTATATCACCTTTAGAATATAGGCTGAACAAGACCCTACTGGTATTAATTCACAGATATGGCACTGATTCGTAAAAACTACATTATTTTATTGAACCTAGGATACTGTTTATATAAAAACTAGGCTTATTTGCTCTTTCTTAACCTAGTATAGGGTATTGCCTAATCCACATTATTATAGATCACTATTAAATGTATAGGCCGTATAAAAACAGAAACCTACTGATGTATGTATACAATGTTAGCCTACTATTTTGTCTAATCTGGGAATGTTATTTGTTTATATCCAACCCCCTAGGTATTTGTTCTACTATATAAAACAGTAACACACACTAATGTGCAACTTTATAGCCCCAGGATTAAAATTTTCCTCTAATCTAGGCTGCTGCCCTAATCTGGATTATTTAATTCACACTTAAAAGTATGGGTTACATAAACACAATTACCTTAGTATGTAGCCTTAAAGCTGGGCTGATCTCATCTGCAGATTTCTTTCATCAGTTCAAGGTTACATGGTCTCAGCTAACAATTTAGTCCAAAAATGGGATGTTACATAAAACGTTATCTAACAAATAACATGAGGTAATGCCTAGGCTAGTCCTGAATTTCTTAACCCAAATTTTTAAAAAGGTTTATATAAAAAAAAAATTATACTAAATATGTATCAAAATTGTTAGGCTATCAATTTATTTTGCCCAGACATTGTATCATCTGATCCTAGGGCCCTTGATCTAAGCTGGTTAATGATAGGATGCATAATAGTCCATGGGCCAGACCCAAATTTTGGGTGATTGGTACCATTCGGGGTGGCAAAACTTTATGCTGTTTTTGGATGGTCTGATATCTAAAGTTAATGAAATGACATGATAGCCCTTTCAGATGAGTAGCTTTTTGATTGATATCACCGTTCAAAACATAAATGAGACAAGGGAAATTAAATAGGGCCATTTTTTTCCCAAAAACAAAATCATTGGAATAAAATTCAACATATTCACAAATAAGGGCTCAAAATGTTGCTTATGAGTTTCTCTAGAAGGTCAAAATATAAAATAGGTTTATAATTGTTGCAGACTTTATTCATAGTACAACAAATGATATTTTATCCATAATTTTTCCATTTTTTGGAACACTTCAGTATGAGACCACCATATACAAATTAACAGTTCAAATCTAAAGCTATCAAGCTGCAGGGAATCTAATTAAAGAAATATATTTGACATTTATAAATGAATGTTTCTGGCTGAAGTTTCCATAAAATGCAAATATCTATATTTTAAAATTAGGTGAAATTTTTTGACTGCTATCCTATGATGCAATGTGTTATTTTTTTTTCACCTCAAGAGGGTATAGTACCAAGTTCATGAGCGGTTCATGCTCCTCCTGGGCAGACTCTCAGTAAGTCTCTGCGACCACAGGAGGTGCTACAGTGCCAGTGGATGGGCTGACTGAGTCTTCCCCTTCTGGAACATGGGGCTTAGCCATGCTATCAGGGATGCCTGCTCTATCTTGCCATTCAGTTTGGAATTATGTGGAAGAAAAGCTGGTCTTATATGCCATGTTAATATGATATATACAGTATATACCAATTAAAAACCTTTTTCCACAGAATCTAGTACCTTGGGTTATTAAGTGGAAAAGATCTCGACCAAAAGTTCTGATCCCAGGATGAGAATTTTAAGAGCACATCAGTTTGCTAAAGATTTTGTCACTGTTGGCACAGAAGAAAACATCCTTATATTCAACAGTTTCATGAGTGGTAAGCTTTGAAGGCCGAGAAGACACCTAGTTAGTCCTCTAGTTATGATGGGGATACATTACAATCACCATCGTTTCTCCAAAAATATTGTAGCTTGGAGGCAGCCTGGCCTACCTAGCCTACACTATATAATCTGTACATTATACTGTACTGTTAATTCTATTTTATTTTTAACTGGTCTGTAGTTATTAATATCAGCTAATTCTTTTTACTTTTAATTGGTCTGGAGGCTCAATGCAGATTGGAATTTCACAGCCAGTGCGCAACAAGCAAGACTTATGATAAATACAAGCAGAGAAACTGCATAACACAAAGCAAAGAATCGGACGTGCACTATGCTCACCAACCTGCGACTGTCATTGGCATGCTTGAACAATGTTGGGCTGTTGATGGCTTTACATTGAACTAAATATTGGAAGAAAGAGGATAGCGATGATAAAGCAGCAGGTTCATCAATTTCTCCTCTTCAGCTGTTATTTCTTCAGCTGTTAGTTCTGGTGTTACAGGGGGTACAATTTTGACAAAAAGAGTCATCATGAGATGTAGAGGGTTGAGGCTGAAATGTCAGTGGAAACTGATGGCACTAGAGTCATTTCTTAAGAGGTAATCCATTGTAGCTTGCACAGTTTTTTTTCGTTCTTCTAAATGACTTGCACATGCAAGAACGTCTGAAGTCCTTTCTCAGCGTTTTAGCAAATTGTTTCAATGTTTCCCATCCATTTGAAGAGACTGAGTTTCTGGTTCAATTGGTCAATGCCTCTGCCATTGTTTTCTTCATAAAATTTTGCTCTGGCTCTTCTTCAATTTCTTTCTTCCTCTTCTGCTCTTTTTTCTCTTCACTACAAGTTCCATTAGCTCTACATCTTTTACATCTATGCTGTTCTTGGATATCTTCCTCTTCAAGTTCTAAATTAAAACTTTTCTCCAGTGACACAATCTTTTTATTAATTTTCACAACTGCTTCATCCTTATCGAACCTTTAAATGAGTAAACATATAATTTTAGAAGATTTTTTCCAAATCTCACTGATACACTCTTTAGTTATCTCCTTCCACACCCTTCCGATGTTCACAATGGCATTCAGAACACTGAATTCCTTCAAGAAAGTTTTGAGCTCTTGTTCTCATTATCTGTAGCCTCAACAGTCTGCACAAAGGTGTTCTTGAAGATAATAGGCTTTGAACGTAACCACGCACCCTGATCCATGGGTTGTATGAGAGAAAGTTGTGTTATATTTCACATTCGTTAATATCTCCGATGTGCTGAGGGTGCTGGGAGCATTGTCCAGAATCAGCAGAATTTTGAAGGGGATGTTGTTTTCCTATAATATTCCTTTGTACACTTTGAAATACAGCAATGCACAAACCAGTCTTCATATAAGAGTGCAGTCATGTGGTAAATCATGAATACTGATCTTGAATGCAAGTTTTTGAACTCTTGTGGCATCACCATTCAGGATCCACTTCCACACAGTCCATTCAGGCATCCACTTCCAAACAGTTGATCGTCAACATTAAAAGATTTGATCCAACAAGTATCCTTCATCAACAGTGATCTTACGAAAGCATCCTTAAATTTAGCGGTTCCTTTGCCATCAGCATTGTTGCTGCTTCGCCGGTAATTTTCACACTATGAAAATTATGGCGGCTTTGAAACATTGAAACCATCCATGACTTGCAAAAATCTTTGTTGTGGGGATCATCATATTGTTTCTTTAGTTCGTGAAAAGCAAGAATGCCTTTGTTTGAATTATCAAGAGTCTGAGTGGCATGCGCTTGTATATGGTCCTCTATCCACGTGACCAAAAGCTGCTCCATTCTTCCAAAGGTCCTGTCCTCTTTCTTTGTTATAATCGTTGAATGAATTGAAGCAGATGCCTTTAGAGCATCCATTATCCATTTCTTGTCCTTAATACCATTTGATGGATGAATACCATTTGATTGCTGGTTGATAGATGCTCTAAAGTCACGTGCATTGGTTCATCACATCACCAGCAGGAGATAATTTTCATTTTCTGCCCTAAAGTGATGGAATGCCTCTTCTTCATCACAAGACATGCTAAACTTACACAACTTTGCATTTAAACAGTTTAAACAGACAAAAATCACACATTAACACTGACACAACTTTACATTGTAGATGACAAACACGACTGAGGGACCGGTCAGAGAGAGATACAGACGTCCCAGCCTCTTACGGCAACTGTACATCGTACGCTGCTGCCTGTGCTTGCCATGCAAGATTTAAAATATTTTCAGTGATATCGTAACTTCGAAATTTTGCAACTCAAAACATTGTAACTCAAGGACTATCTGTATAGTCAAAAAGATGCATTCCTGTATTGTCAGACGGGTAGACAAGCCAACGGATGAGTACAGTAGTATCACACGGGGGTAGACAAGCCGACGTGAGTAGTAGTATCAATATTACTGGTATTTTTACTCTTCTCAAATGACTCTGACTTTAAGGGTTTATTCTATTAGCTAAAAAGTATGTTGGAAAGTTTGCCCATCAACATTTTACAATAGCACAATCAGGCGGAGTGGATTAACACAACAAGCGCCATTTGTTTTGGTTGTGTAATCTGATTTTTTGTAATGGAACATGCCATGTTCTTGATGGGGTGTTTTTTACAAAGTGTACCCATGCAAATGTTTTTGCAAATATTCAAACTTTATATGTTACTTGCTAATCTGTTAAAAGATTTTAGGTTTGCAGGTATATTAACTTCAGAAAAACTTACTGAATATTAAAATCAGTGAACTTGAAAAAATATGTAATCTTTTAAAGTATTTTTTTAAAATAAATGAACTGGAAAGAAACAATAATCACAATACCTACTAACCAAAGACATTGAGACACCAGTGCGCACACACAGCACTCAACCAAACAAACATTAACTCAAGGTAGTGTTGCCTGTAAGGAACAAGATGACGACCACATGCTTAACCCACATACAGTTCTCAGTGATCTTCCTTCACATATTGTTATTGTTAATAATTATTTGATCTCATTTTCTTTTGCTAGTCAAAATTAGGTCAGAGCACCTTCGATGCCAGGAATACTGTATACTGTATACATACAGTATATAAATTCTGTATTTGTTGCAAAGATGATCTTATTTCCATTGTATATGTGTAGGTATCATTCTAGTAGAACTGTTAATAGTACTCCAAAGCGGTTTTTTAATAAAAGTGCATTTGTATTTAGGTTAGCCCAAGTTTTAGGCCAACTATATACTGATTTCATGCTTTGTACGTGAAATTACTTATTAGCCTCATACGCCATTGTATGTGTTTTACAACCAGCAGTCTACATACATTCTCTTGCAACACAGTGAGAATCTTGATGAAAGTTCCAACGTATATTCCCTCTATTTTCCTCCACTGTTTAAGGAGCAAATTTCTTCATTTTTTGTAACTGCATTCCATCTTCTCTGCTTACAAAGCTGGCTTTAACCCCTAAGTCTGGAACATTAAGATTTTGAGTTTTGCTTGGTCCAGGGCTTTGAAGAGACAAACGCTTGTGTAGCTTAGAAAACCTAAACTTGAAATTTCAAAACCCATCTATGTTAAATATGGGAGCTTTTGAGTAAGTACACATAGAATGTGAGAAAATGTTTAGAAAACCTTAGAGTCTAATGCTTTGTTTTATTGCCAGGATGAACACCTGTAAAGAGAATAACATAAAAATACTTCCCAATGTTTTGACTGTTAAACATTATCTGGGCATTTAACTAACGTATATGCAAGTGTTCACAGATAGTTTTCAAGGAAGATTACACTGATATTTCAGAATTCAAAATATGTGGTAGAAAGTGTTTCATCTGAAGTCTCTCTCATAGGACAGTTTGGCATATAGTCCCATAGGTCCAGATTTTTGTGGATTTTAATTTATTCACTCTCCTGTGATTCAATGTTCAACCCTTTACCATTTTTTCTGCAAGGATAACATCATGTTTTTATATTCAAGCACATTTTCAAAGCAAGACAAAGCAAGAATTTCTTCATACTGTATACTGTATTAAGGTAACTCCTTTGGATTGTCTCAGGGCTTGGATCTCACATGTCCTTTGCTTTCATTGATTATACATTATATTCATAGTGCTAGAAAACCTAATTAACTGTCTGCAATCATTTTTTTAGCCTCAAAGCTTGGCAACTCCCTATGCAAAATATTTATGTAATTTACAAACCATAGATGAAACTGATTATTTGTCTGACCTAAGAAGATATGGCATGCTTTATTTGAGCATACATTCTTTCTTGGACCTCACAAAGGAATTGTTGTTTTAGGATGCCTGAAGATACATATCTTAGTGTTCTACCTCCTCAGCCTCATTAGGTAGGGAGCTCATACTGGTTCCAGATTCCAATTGTATTTTGTCAAGATTGGTGAACATTTGATGAGGGAAACCCGGGACAGTCACTTTTGTTACATTCTGTGGCAATTGTTTATTCAAAGGCATTTTAGGTATGTCTCCAATTAGGAGAGTCACTTCCATAATGATATCAGCTGTGATTAATAGAAACCCAGTGAAAGACATTTTTGTATTATAGGAAAATAGTTGGATTACAGTCTTGAGTCTCTCTGCTGCAGTGGAAGTTTCCTTGACCACTTGGAGTATGGACTATGGCTAATTGTTTATGTGTCACTCACTGCAGGAGTTGTTCCCTAGCACTTAGCATTATATCTTGTGGCAGTCTCCCATGATATCAATAGTCATATACTTGCTTATTGTTTGTTTGATTCTAGTAGGCCATTTTTTTTTTTGATTCTCTAGTTAGCTACTTTGTTTTTCTGATACCGATTATAGTGACATTAACAAGAAAACTATTTGCATCTGTTACTTATAAAACAGAGGCAGTTCAAAATTTCATTTCCACCCCTGCACAAATTCTTTTATGTTTTTCCGCTTTAATGAAAAGTAAGGCAAGTCATGAAACAGGTTTTTGGACACAGACAGAGTATAGGATTGTCACCAGTGACTGAAGCTAGTTCCTTCACATCAGTTTGAGATCAGATGAACCAGTTTAGTAATATAGTAGATAGCTAGAATCAGTTGTGGTCCATATGCAGGTTGCATTGGCAATCCTTATCCATTTTTGTTTTTATAAAACATTACTACTTGAGTTTTGTATAGAAATTTCATACAGATGAGCCCATGCATCTATATTTTATTATAGTTTTATTAATGATTTTTGCTCTGCATGTTTTATGCAGATGCTGAATAATATATAGCAAAATCATCCATATACCAAATTACTTTTAATTCCAGTGTTGGAGTGTACTGATATCATTTATTTACTAAAGTAGCTTAGTGTACCTGGATGCTACCTTGTGGAATACCTCAAGTGGAAATGTAGCAGCACTACATCATCAGTTCTCAATTTTAAAGTACTGATTTGTCACAGAGTCTTTTTCTGGATAAACCTAGAAGTAAATGTCATGGATACCATTCTTATACCAATGCTTTAATACTGCATATCTCAAGTAGTATCCTTGTGCCTTTACTGCATATCTCAAGTAGTATCATATATTGCTTTTCAATGTCAAAAAGACGGCTATATTAATTTGTTTCATTCAAAACCTCTGCGTATATGGTCTTCTAAGTTACAGAGAGAATCTAATGTAGATCTGTTACATTGTATTTGAACTGAGTGGGAGTTAAAATTTTATTTTCTTGAATGTGCCATGTTAGTCGAGCATTTTACCATTTTTCTAGTAATTTGCACAAACAACTTGTTAAAGAAATTGGTCTGTAATTGTTTACATTACTGGGATCTTTTCAGGTTTGGGATTGGAATAATTATAGCTTTACGCCATTCATCGAAATAAATTTCTAAGCCATAAGCGGTTATAAAACTCTAACAAGTATGTCTTTGCCAAAAGGTGCTAAATGGCATATCATTTCAAAACAAATATTGTCACCTCCAGGGCAGATTTATTGCTGTTCAACAGAGCAAATTCTAGCTCTTTCATATTAAATTTTATATTATAATATATATCGTCTACCGTTTCAAAATTAATTGTTATTAATTCTATGTTATTTTCTTTTGGAAAATGCTCATCTAAATTTTGTTGCTACTTACTTTTGTTAAATTTTCACCTATTACATTACTAATTTCTTTATGATCAAGTATTCTTTTCCCATCTTTTATTATGGCATGCCTAGGTGGTTTTTAACATGGGTACCATTTATTTTCTGAATTTTTTGTATATTTTTTTGTATGGGAGTATTTTTAGAGAGATCGGATACATATTTTTCCATGAAATAATTCTTCCTTGTATTATTTCTCTTTAAACTTTGCAGATATTTTATTATACAGAGGTTTTAATGTATCAATTTCTAATAATAATATAGTCAGTTTTGTAAGGTTCCTTCTAATATCGGTAACGTTTTGTTTAATTTACTGAATCTTCTATTCAAATTATTTAGTCGTCTACCAATTTGGTGTTTTATTTTTATTAATTCTGTTAGTTTTTCAGACCACCAGGGGACTTTGTGTTTTGTTGGATGAGATTTGGATTTTGGTATTGCTTTATCAGCATTTGTAATGAAATCAATAAGAAATTTATTAGTTTCATTATGGTCTTTCAAATACTCAAATGGTGGGATATTCTGGTGTGGAATTCATATTGTTCCCAATCTGCTTTATAAATGTTATATCGAGGGCATGTTTGGTGGGGTTATTTTGTAATAAAGAAATTAATATGGGAAATGATCACTTGTATGCAAGTCATCTACCGTATTCCAGTCCAATCTGTCTACTGTTTGTTGTACATAGAGTTAAGTCAATTGAGGAAAATGTTCCATGTGTTTTAGAAAATATGTGCTGATTTCGTCATCATTTATACAGCACATGTCATATGAATCTATGAATTTCCTCTATTTTATTTCCTGCTCTATTTGATTCTGTACAATTACAGTCCCACATTGGGTTATGGGCATTAAAATCACTACTATTAACGTTGGTTCCTTAGTATTATTAAGTAATTCTTTTGAGTTTGTCAATGTCATTAATTTTTATTAGGTTGATTGTACAAATTATGAATAACATAACTATCGTTTTTATTCGTATTCTAATACTCGACGTTTGCAGATCAGTAGTTTACAGGTACTTTGTCATGTATACTTTGTTATGTACATGTATAGCAGTACCTAAATTCCCTTCTTCCTCTCTAGCTGAAGATGCTAAGGTATATTTACCTATCGTTAATATTGTTTGTTGACATGTTGCAAACATAATATCATTGGTTCATATTCTTTTAATAACCGTTGTATTTCTCCTAGGTGTAATCTGGTCTGGAGACCATTTACGTTCCATTGTATAATATAACTATTGAAAATGTTTTTTATAGCGGCCAGGGTTTTACTCTCTTTTGTATTATCTATTTAGATTTTTCTAATAATTTACTCACGACATTCATCTGTTTTCCTTATAATAGACTAAGTGCTCATTGAACATGCACCTTTCATGGTTACTCAAATCTGTGTTTTCTTTTTTCTATTTTTCATAAAATCTTATAAGGTTTGTTAAACCATCTTTTGTTGTTATGCTTTTTGTTGTGCACCAATTCAACCAAACAATCATTACATCCTAGTATTATCATGTATATTTCTTGTGTTTCTCTTTTCATTGCTCTTGTACCAATTATCTGCCTTCATAGGAGGAGGCGTTCTCATGATCTCTTCTCCCTTGACATAATCATTATCGGAAAATCGCCTATGGTATGATTCTCTTTCACTAATTTTCATTCTGTGTTCTCGACATACTCAGTATACATTTACAGTTTTTTCTTGTTTAAACTATCAAAATGAAGCAGTTCTAAGTGTTTTTAGAGGAGTTTTTAAGTATTCTGGTTTACATAGCTATTTTGAGGAGATAATGAGGTTCATATTTTAGATGGTTTGTTTTGTTCCTTTTTCATCTCCTTTATCTTTGTTTTAACTGATGTTTTCTCTGATAATCGTTGGTTTCTTCACGTTTTGGGTAGTTTCTCTCCAAGGCCTTTTTTATCTTAAATTTCCAGTCTATCTCACCTCTTCTGTTGCTTTAGTAGCATCCTCCTCTGTTTTCTATTGCATTAATATTTCAAATGAATTGGATAAAATATTATCCATCTCATTTTGTACCTGTTTCTTTATTCTTTACCATTTTATTTTTATTTCTAAATTATTAATTTTTCTTAAGACTGCTCTTTTCTGTCTGTTACTTCTATCTGTTTCCGTTTTGCTTCTTTTTTGCTCTTGTTATTGAGAATATGAATGTTTCTTAGATGGATCTTGAATTCCTCTCACTTTTAATTCCAACTTAGCCTCTTTTATAGACATCCCTGTTCGTTCTTGCAGTATTTTCAATTCAGTATTGTGCATGTAATACATGCATTCTTTGGATCTTGCATAGTGATTTTTGATTCACACCTTAGGTTCACTGCACTTCCACTGTGTGGTATGTTCAGTAGATCCACAATAAGTGCATACCGGTTCATTTCTACAATTTTTGTGTGTACATTTTACTGCAATTTTGACATTGCAGTGGTTTTTTAGGACATTGGGTCTTAACTCTCTATTTTTGGCCTAATATTTTATTTTTTTTGAGTGTAATCTTCACCCTCAAATTTTATTTGCTGCTATTTTTAATATTTGTTGTACTATTTTAGCAGCAATAGTGGAGCAGTGGCTACGCAAAATGAGGAAAAGTGCAAATGGTGAACAAGCATGAAAACTTGGCTCAACTATTCTTCTTGTCCCCTTGGTCTCATTATTAACCTCTGGCGATCGCCGTAGCTTTCTGATTATATATATATATATATACATATATATATATATATGAGATATATATATATATATATATATATATATATATATATATATAGTTATATATATATATATATATATATATATATATATTTATATATATATATATATATATATATATATATATATATATATATATATATATATATATATATATATATATATATATATATTTATATATATATATATATATATATATATATATATATTATATATATATATATATATATATATATATTTATATATATATATATATATACAGTAATATACATAGATTAGATATATATATATATATATATATATATATATATATATATATATATATATATATTCTAAAGAATTTGGAAAACATACTCTCTGGATGGTTGGCACACTGTATATCTCTTCAGTAAAATGTTATAACACTGATTACACCATAAACAGAATTAGAAAAAGGGTTTCAGGGGGGACAGCCCAAAAAGTTTCCATGGTGAGGGGTAGGTTGGATGGCTGGGAGAGGGGGAGCAGTAAGGCTGTGAAGAGGAACTCACCTAAAGAAGGGGGGTTGTTCTGGAAGGTGGGTGGAGCTGGGTAGCTGTTTCCCTGGCTGGCAGGGGTTGGGAATGCAGTGTTGGATGGGTGAAGAGGGCTAGGTAGACATCTGACTTGCTAGAGCTTGTTTTCTTGTGTGTTTTTATGTTTTTGATACAGTAATTCATATTTTATTAATATATATACATTATAAAGAGAGAGAGAGAGAGAGAGAGAGAGAGAGAGAGAGAGAGAGAGAGAGAGAGAGAGAGAGAGAGCAACTACGGTATATTTACATCGAACCTAGTACAGTAACATACATACTCCTTCACTTTTTCATTTATATTTCATGCTATTCTCATTTATACTTTTACTGTATTTTCTCATTTTTAAAATTTTTACAAACCCAACGATAAACACAATTGTGTACGTATTTACACACTCATTTGCTGGTGAACTTGCTACAGCTTGTTAGGTTTCTTGTTTTTATGCTTGATTTTTCCACATTTCATTAAATATGTATAATACTGTACTATAACAAAGAAAAAAGTTAAGTATATCTTAGTTTAACTAGACCACTGAGCTGATTAACAACTCTCCTAGGGCTGGCCCAAAGGATTAGATTTATTTTACGTGGCTAAGAACCAACTGGTTACCTAGCAATAGGACCTACAGCTTATTGTGGAATCCGAACCACATTATAACGAGAAATGAATTTCGATCACCAGAAATCAATTCCTCTAATTCTTCACTGGACAGTCGGAGAGTCGAACGCTGGGCCAGCAGTGTGCTAGCCGAGAGCTCTACCCACCCCTCAAATGAAGAACTACTATACCAAGAAAAAAAATGTAGAATAGATATGGCATACAGAGAGAGAGAGAGAGAGAGAGAGCACAACAACTGAGGTATTGCTTACTTTGAAACCTATGCAGTAACACACATGCTCCTTCACTTTTTTATTCATATTTTAAGCTTTTCTCATTTATATTCTTGCTGTATATCTCATTTTTTTATTTTTACAAACCAAAAGATAAACGCAATCGTATGTGTAGGGTACAGATGTATGCACACACTCATTCACTGAATTGCACGCCTGCAATGTAGGTAAGAGGGTGGGCACTTTGTTTTTAGAAATCCTGAAAATTATATATATATATATATATATATATATATGAGAGAGTATATATATATATATATATATATATATGCATGTATAATTTCTTCAGGATTTCAAAGGGGGCAAGTTCCCCACCTTGCCCCTACATACGGGCTTACGTCAGTGAATGAGTGTGTGTTAATGGTGCATGCGTGCAAGACGTGGTGCCAGACGAGGCACTAACAACACGGGTGTCTTGTGGCACGAAGCTAAGTACAATGAATACAACTAGGTGCATAAGCTCACGGGTTTGCTGAGTCAGGGACTCGGGATTCACATTACAGGGAAAGGATAGCAACAAGGAAGGAAGTATCTTACTCTTTTGAGGGATCAAACTCGTTGGAGCCTTGCACAGCACTTCAACAAGCAACTTACGAACAGAATTGTTAGTCTTGATGCCTTGGTAGGACATCCGCAATCTTGTTAATTGCTCCCTTTTATGTGTTCAATCCTCCAGTTATACTCCTGGAGGTTGATACAACAATGCAAGAGGCGCTTGTTCTGGTCCCTGAAAGTAGTAAGATACGTAAGGGGGTTATGATTGATGACAGTTAGCAGGAATTTATGATCCATGTGATACGACTCAAATTGCTTCATGGCTAGGATCATGCCCAGCAGCTCTTTTTCGATGGTGCTATACCTCGTCTGAGCAGAGTTGAGCTTTTTTGAATAGCCTGACCTCATCTTTCTCTTAAAACTTGACAGCCCCAATGCCAGTGTCGCTGGCATCAACCACCATATAAAAAGGCCGGTCGTAGTCAAGGGTTGGTTGATCAAGACTGCCTTAAGATGATCATATGCCCTTTCGCACTTGGGCATACATCAGAAAGGCTGTCTCCTTCGGAAGAGGTTAATGATAGGGGCCATGGCGTCAGCGAAACTTGGTATGAACCGCCTGAAATACTGGACCCAGCCAATAAATCACTGCACCTCCCTCTTTGTTTCTGGATAAAGCATGTCCCTTATGGCACAGATGTTGGCATCTTTCGGCATCAGCTGTCCGTTCCCCACCCGGTGACTGAGGTATGTTATCTCTGCCACTCCAAACTGGCATTTTTTGAGGTTGACGACCAGACTGGCTTTTCTGAGGGCTGTGAAGATTTGGTCAAGGATCTGCATGTGCTCCTCCCAAGTGTGTGCATAGGTCACTTTGTCCAAGTAGATGACACAATTCTCTATTTCAACTAGGACCCTATTCATCAGCCTTGGGAAACAACTCAGGGAATTTTTGTTTCCTGGGGAATTTTTAAGACCAAAGGGCATCACTTTGAATTGGAAAAGTCCAGTGAGAGTGACGAAGGCAGTAAGAGGGCGCGACTCCTCCGACAGGGGCACCTGCTAATATCCTTTCTCGAGGTTTATCTTGCTTAGCTATGGAGCACTCCAGGTTGTCCAGGCATGCCTCGATCCATGAGAGAGGGTAAGGCTCAGGCTTTGTGAATTCATTCAACTTTCTGAAGTCTATACACAGCCTGTCACCCCTCCCCTCCTTAGGTACCAAGACGACCGGGGAGGACCATTCACTATGGCTCACTTCGATGAGTCCAAGCTTTAATTGCAGCTCAACTTGTTCTTGTATGTGCTGACTCTTGTTGGGGTTGACTCTGTAGTATCCTTGGGCTATGGGTGAGAACCGGCCCCACAGGTGGATGGTATGTTGCACGACGTCAGTGCACCCGAGACGGTCTTGAATAACCTGCTGGTGTGCGTGAAGCAGCTGGTAGACCGCTTCTTTGTGGTGCTCTTCTAGCAACGGAGTGGTGTCCTGTAAATTGTGTAGCACCTCCGAGTTTGTTGAGGGCAGCAGCATCGTAGTGATGGTGCCAGTGAGAGCTCATGAAATGGGAGGGTGCCCCTCTGGGTCCTGAGCCTCTCTGTACACATATGGTTTTAAGAGGTTTATATGGAACCATTTCGCTTGCCTCTTCCCACAACTGCCTTGGTAATTGCGGGTCCCCCGTTTGCCAATTGTTTGTGCGGGCCTGTAAATCGAGTTTCTAGAAGCCGAGTGGCTCCTGTCCACAGGACCAGGACCTGGTCACCAATACTGAAAGACCGCGCTCAGGACTTCTCGTCAGATTTGATCTTGACCTGCTCTTGAGAAGTGGCTTCTGTCACCTGCATGACTGCCCACACACCAGAGGTTCCTGTGTATTGGTGTCTTTCTTCCCAGTTTGCCCTCGCTGGTTCAGTGCAGGCCTCATACAGGATGTTGAGAGGGCCCCAGCTGAGTGAGCATACAGGAGCTCCAATGGGCTGCAACCCAAGGTTTCAGCGGGAGCGTTGCCAGATAGCAAAAAGGGCGTAGGGCAGGTTCTCCTCCCAGGTAGTGCCTCCTTTGGTTTCAAGTTTCGTCAGCGTGGAGCCCAGGATTTGGTGAAAATGTTCCATTATTCCTTGGCTCTCAGGATGACAAGGGGTCGATATCAAGTTGCCTAATGCCATGGTTGGCCATGCCATCCCTGAACTTCTTGGACATACAATGACGCCCTTCTTCACTCTGAATGGCGGCTGGGAACCTGAAACGGCAGGAGAACTGAAGGAGGGCTTTCACAGCATTCTTCAAGTTCGCACTCCTGATGGGTATTGCTTCTGGGTACCTAGTGAAACGATCTATGATTATCAGGCAGTGGTTGTTTCCTGTCTTGCTTGAAATCTGCCCCTGGGGTGTGTAGTAGTCATTTACAGTACTATGTCTTGGAAAGGAATGCCTACTGAGGGGATGTTCCGGAGGGGAGCTTTAGGGATGACTTCATTCCGGTTTCCAGAGGTCTGGCACATCGAGCAAGAGGCTACAAAAGCCTTAATGGACTTCCTCAGGTTAGGCCAGTAGAATTTGCCCTCTATGGCTCGAGTTGTCCAGTTTACCCAGAAGTGCCTGCTGAAGCTGTCGTGTCCCAAACAGAGGAGGTCTTGATGCAGGGACAGCTGGTGGAGGATATGAGCAGGCTCGCTCCTTCCCCGGGTTACCAGGTATAGTACCTTTTCGTCCAATAGGAAGTCGTCTTTCACCAGGTCCTTTAGCTCCTCAGAAGTAGCAGCTTCCGAGCAATGGCGCCATAGGGTGGCGTCTTCCAACTGTGCTCAGATGAGCTGTTCTTGGCTCAGGGTAGGCAGGGTCGCATCTGCCCTCATGATGAGGAGGGCAGCAGCCTGTTCAGCATTAGGTAGGTCTTGGAGAGTGCCAGGCTGGTCATGCAGCCATGGCACTGCTGCAAGGTTGAGATCAGCTGGGAGCAGATCGGCATCTGGGAGAGAGTCCTCCTGCTTGTGTTCTTCAGGGATCTGGGCTGTCATACATCGTAATAGTATTAAGGTATCCCTCCACTGGACGAAGTCTTGTCCTAACAGCAGAGGGCATCCTGTGCGGAGGGATTTGGCGACTCCAAAGAGATGCTCCCTCTCATGGGAGGCACCACCAAAGGTGACCCTGAGATGTACCGTGGGGAGGTCTTTTACGTCCCCATTTACCCAGCAGATTCTCATCCATCCCTCGCGGATGGTGACACAGGAAGGCACATGATCCCTGATCATGAGGCTCACCTCGGAGCCTGTGTCTACAACGTTGGACAGTTTTCGAGGGGGCGTGGAGCCACCAAGGCCGATTTAGGCTGCAGTCTTCTGTGAACTGACGGCCATGTGGACCACCCTTGGTTTAGGGCGCTTAGAGCATCTTTCCCCCTTTCAGGAGGCGCTGTTCTGTGGAATGCCCCATCCTTTTGCAGTGGCTGCATTTGGGCTTCCTGTGAGGGTGTCCATTCCTGGGTGGTGTCTGACCAGAGGTAGGAGCAGAGGGCCAAATCTTATGGCCCCAGGAACTGGCTCTAGGATGGTGAGTGTCCCAGTGGTCTGCCAAACGGCAGCACTCATCTAGCATCAGAGGGTTCCTATCACAGAGGTAAGGAGTGAGTGCTAGAGGGGTGTAGTGTAGGAAGTCCTCGATTCTAGCCACCACTTGAGAGCTCGGGAATTATGGCATGCCCAGTCAGCCCATGTTTGACCTGCCTCCTTCGAGTGTTCCCTTCAACGTTGTTCTTACCTGCAGCCTGTAGGACCTTAATTATGGCCTTTCGGACTTCCAAGATTTCCATGGTCTGGGTTAACAGGATTTGAGCTGAACGCAGTTTCTTGGCCCTTCTCCAGATTTTTCTGACAGAAGTACTAGAGATTTCATGGCTGGGGCTGATATTCCTGAGACCCTTCCACTTGGGTCAAGCCAGGCCTCAGGCCCCGGGTCATCACATTTTGGCATCATGGAGCTGGTGGCAGTGATAGAGGACAGTGAAGTCGTGGTTGCAGGGCTATGGACCCCTTGGGTGGCCAGGGCAAATTCATGGGCATGATCTTTCTCCTCCCTAGCCAGCCTTTCTTGCCTGTCTCACTCTTCCTTAGCTAATCTTTCTTGCCTTTCTCAACTCTTCCTTGGCTTCTCTTTCCTGCCTTTCTCGCCTTCTTTGCCTCCTCTTTCCTGCCTTTCTCGCCCTTCCTTGACTTCTCTTTCCTTCTCCTTTTTATTGACCCAATCCAGCAGTTCTTGGCCCTTGAGCCCCATGGTCTTCCCAGTGGTGAAAAGGGCAGTGATTTAGTTGGAGTAAGAAGCCAATTTGCCACATACCTAATAGATTGTTCGAAGAACGGGCTCTTAAATGAAAGTAACTAGTAGCTTGAAGAGCATAATAGGTCCTTAGGTGAACGTAATCAATAGATTGTTCGAAGAACGGGCTCTTAAATGAAAGTAACTAGTAGCTTGAAGAACGTAATGGGTTCTTAGGACAGCGTAATAGATTGTTCGAAGAATGGGCTCTTAAATGAAAGTAACTAGTAGCTTGAAGAGAGTAATGGGTTCTTAGGTGAATGTAATTATTAGATTGTTCGAAGGGCTCTTAAATGAAGCAACTAGTACTTGAAGAGAGTAATGGTTTCTTAGGTGAATGTGTACTTAATAAATTGTTTGAAGAACAGGCTCTAAAAGAAAGTAACTAGTAGCTTGAAGAGCAACATGGGTTCTTAGGTGAAGGTACTTAATGAATTGTTTGAAGAACGGGCTAGTAAATGAAAGTAATTAGTAGCTTGAAGAGCATAATGGGTTCTCAGGTGAACGTAATTAATAGACTGTTCAAAGAACGGGCTCTTAAATGAAAGTAATCAGTAGCTGGAAGAACATAATGGGTTCTTGGGTGAACATAATAGATTGTTCAAAGAATGGGCTCTTAAATGAAAGTAACTAGTAGCTTGAAGAGCATAATGGGTTCTTAGGTGAACATAATTATTAGATTGTTCGAAGAATGGGCTCTTAAATGAAAGTAACTAGTAGCCTGATGAGCGTAATGGGTTCTTATGTGAGCGTGCTTAATAAATTGTTATAAGAGAAGGCTCTTAAATGAAAGTAACTAGTAGCTTGAAGAGCGTAATGGGTTCTTAGGTGAATGTAATCAATAAATTGTTTGAAGAACGGACTCTTGAAAGAAAGTAACTAGTAGCATGAAGAGCAGTATGGGTTCTTGGGTGAAGGTACTTAATAAATTGTTCGAAGAACGGGCTCTTAAATGAAAGTAACTAGTAGCTTGAAGGGTGTAATGGGTTCTTAGGTGAACATGCTTAATAAATTGTTCGAAGAATGGGCTCTTAAAGTAACTACTAGCCTGAAGAGCGTAATGGGTTCTTATGTGAACGTGCTTAATAAATTGTTAGGAGAAAGGGCTCTTAAATGAAAGTAACTAATAGCTTGAAGAGTGTAATGGGTTCTTAGAACTCAAAAATGTAATATCTCTGAGAAAGAATCCACTTATAACCTTTACTCTACTTTGCAGAATTAAGTTATGCTGCCGACACCAGTAATAATTTTACTTTCTAAGAAAATGATATTAAGCAGCATTTAATGAGTATAAAACAAAGTAAGATGATACTTAATTGGTAAAGGTTCGTAAGGGACAACTCTAGCATGTTCTTGAGTGTTAAGATTCTCAAAGGAATGAATATAGCGCGTCCACAGAATGTGGCCATTCGTAATTGAAGGGATTTATTACGCTGAGAAACACCTATCGTTGGCACAGATGAGTGTATTATGCTTGCAAAAGTTTCGGGAACACACGTCCTACTTGGCAACAATAACTGAGCAACCTGTGCTAAAGTAACCAAACGCAAATAATATGATGCTGTTTTAAATCTCAGTGCCGAGACGAAACAATTAAATTCTCCCTAATATGACGAGTACAAAATGCTTACAACTATCATGCACGGGTTGAATATTTTTCCTATGGTCAGGTCCGCGATGTATTTACTCTACTTAAGAATTCTTGCCTGAAAGGCACATGACTAAATACTACGGTTATTGACAAAATGGTGCATGCATTCATGCATTGTTTTTGACCAGGAGGGGGTACAGATGGGTGAAACACATGCTGTTTGTTTTGAGCAAAATCTCATGTGAAAAGTTCTGAAAAAGATGAACGCTATTGGAATGGGTTTTCCGGCTTGCAGACTCAGGATTTATGAATACATAGAAATTTGCTCGATTATTTATAGTTAAATGGCAGTCAAAAGGCAATGATTTCGAGGTTGACAATGGTTCACATATCTGCAAATTAAATTATTTTTCTCTTGGACACAAAATAATTATTTAAAATTTTAAACAGGATTTTTAAGAAAACCTAACGCTTTTGCTACGTTGCAGCAAGAGAGAGAAAGAGAGGTATACTCAACCGATAATTCGCAGCCCGAATTTAATGTAGCCTAGCTAATTCTTGGACAACAAATTGTCCAGAGCACATGGAGGAAATACGCGCACTATTCCTTTCTTTATCATTTATATTCGTACTCCACTGCCTAGTTACCTAGAAGTTAAGAAATGCAGACTACCATGAGTTAGTCACAAAGCTTATGTTTTGGAAAATACACTCTTTCTTCACTATGAAAAATCTTGTTAGCATGCACGTGACCTATTGTTTCCTAACACTGTTAACAGTCACGATTTTATTTGCACCTATGATAAGCTAAAAATAATAACACTATACTTATGCTGTGGAAACTTGTTTGCTTGTACTTATTTTAGGATTTACCTTATCAGATTCATTTCTAATCTCACACCCAGCTTTAGCGAATGCTACTGGCTGGGACTGCACATTGCAAGAAAGTTCTTTGCAATGATGCAGATTGTGATCTTGAGCACTGGGCACCACTTTTAGGGTATTAGTACTGACCTACTTACTTTATTCCTTGCTCAGGGAACAAATCAGGGGATCTGGCTGAAGTCCAGGGGAATTACTATTACTCCTTGCTTAGCTGACTGCAATATCTTGGTCAGTGAGTACCCTAATAAGAAAACAGTTGGGCTGAAAGCTTATTTCAACAAGGAATTGTTGTAGATAAGCACTTAGGGTTACTTTAAATGGAATATATTTACAATTAATCCTGTCAATCAGAAGACTGGGGAACGATAGGCAGGGAAATTATATTCTGCCTCAGGATTAAATAATAAAGCACTTGTTCAAGTATTGAATAAATGGGGAATCCTCTTGAAAGGGGCCCCGGTGATACAAGGGCAGTGGGGATGTCACTGCAAGAAGCACAAGACAAGCAGTTGTTGCCACAGCTCATGGCACCATCTGCAATTAGAAAAATGCAAGCGGTTATTTATGGGAATTACAATGATGTCAGCGAATCAAGAGGTTGCACATATAGTGCCAAGATAACTCGATTCTGGTGCAAGCTGCGTACATTAACACTTCACGCTGTTGCTAACAGAGTCAGGACTTTGTGAGAACACACACACTTCAGAAAAGAAAAGTAATTTTAGTCAAAAGGTTTAAGTTGCATGACTGTTTGAAAGAAACCTTGAATCAAGATGTTACCTTACAATGTAGCGATGGACAGGCTTGTCAAAAGAATGTGCCAGGGATGGAGGGATGAGTTTAATGGGTCACACTTGGAGGTAGGTAATGGGAATAGCCATAAGGAGCCACATGGGTCGGCAGAAGGAGCTTGCAAGGGGGTATGCGTCAGTTCTGACACCAGGTAGGGTTCTGAGACTGAAGCAGCTGGCTGGGCCATTTTTATATCCTCCCAAGCTTATTTAGGGGAGCTAACATCTGCCAACTGGGTTCAAGATGGCAGCCACTCAGCTGGATCATGATCCAGCCTCCCTATATTCGTCCGGTTTTATGGGGGACTGAAATTTCCTTGCAGGTTTTCAGCAGGCTTTTGTCTCCATTCACCTTTTACCTGAAAGGAGGTATTTCAAGCAGTCACCAGTCTTAGGAAAGATAAAAGAGGCACCAAAAAGGGGAGTATGGAGAGAAAGTTAGGTAGGGGCTGAGTTTCTCACGCCCTTCCTCAGTTAGTCACCAGTATGAAAAATACTTCATTTTATTTGGGAGTTAGGTTTGCTTATAAAGTGGTTTCCCATGTTACAATATATATATATATATATATATATATATATATATATATATATATATATATATATATATATATATATATATATATAATTGCTTTATTCATTAAAGAAATGCAGGTGTTGATACTGTTTTTGGAATTAACCTGCTAATTCAAAGTGCCAACAGTGTATGTCTGCTTGATACCAGCAACTATCCATTATGTATTAAGATTTGCCCCCACCCTTGGAAAATATGCTGCGGGTGCCCATGCACTGGCTGGTGGTACCAACGCTTCAGTTATAAACAGCATTTCTTGCCTACACTTGCAAATTCGCATTTTAAATATTTTTACGGTAATTAGAAATGAAATATCTAAAGTGATAAAATCTTCTCGTTTTATGATGAGTGCTAATCAAACTTGGAGTCAACTAAACTTGTAATGAAATACTGCACAGTAAATCAAGCAAGGCAAAAAAAAAAATGGCAACACGTGATATAATGCTGCACTAAAAAACACACACAATCACAGAGCAAAAGGGGTGAGAGAAAGAGTTAGCATTCGCGACTGCTATTGGTTTGAAAGCATGTAACATAAGATGTCATGAAACATCTGGTTGTCTATCATTTTTTTTTTGGCTGATATGGACACGTCATCAATTTAAGAGCGTATTACAGAAGTAGCGAGGGTGAAAAAGCAATTGCGCATGTTTGCTTGAACTGTTCAGAATGACTGCTTACATGATGCTTTATCCTGAGCACATTTCTTTACAGTGCCTGCAGCATTGCCGGTCCTGCTTGCATTGTGTGTGGTTCTGTGCATTGTGTGTAAGGCCCTACCTCGTCTTAAGAGGGCAAGAGGGCAAGGAAGGTGTTAACCCTTAAACAGAAATTAGAAACTGTTGAGAGGATGAAGCAAGGTTTGTCCAGGTCATGTATAATGGAGGAGTACAGCATTGCTCAGTCAACCTTGCATGATGTGACTTCTCAGGACAAGCTGATGAAGTACGCAACGGAATTTGGCAAGAAGACGCCCAGAAGTCAAGCCCACCAGGTCATGGCAAAAGGCCATTCTGATGACACTGATCAGTCTACTTTAATGTGGTTTCAGCAACAAAGGGCTGCTGGTGTGAACATATGTGGTGCTGAGTTGAAGGCCGTTGCTACTAAGTTCGCAGGCTTATGTAGGGTTGCGTACTTTGAGGTGTCCAAAGATTGGCTGCTCTGGTTCAAAATTCTACATGGGATTTCTAACAAGAAAACTCATAGTAAACATCACCAGATGTTGTGAGGCTTGATGGAAAAAAAAGGCCTTGTTTTAGGGCAGATCTACAGCAGTAACAAAACTGGTCTATTTTATAGCTCCTTAACCAATAACACCTTGGCTGATGAGAAGAACAGAATTTACCTAGTCAAAAGCCTTTCAAGCAAAGTATTTCTGCTTTCTTATGTGCCAATGCTACTGGTGGGCATCATTGCAAACCAGAGGTAGTTGGACATGCAAAGTAACCATGTGCCCTGCATGGGTTGATGGATAAGCTCCCATTGATTTGGTATCATTTCACCTCCAAGATCATTTCCACCTGGTTCCATAATAATTTTTTAAAGAGATTATTCATCATCAGACACAGGACCTTACCATTGCTAGGCACTGGTTGAAGGCTTTGCTTCTCAAGGACAATGTGCCTGCACCTCCTCTTAACACAGCCCAATTGGTTGGTGATGACGGTTGTATTAGGGACATGTATTTTCCTCCTAATGTGAATGTGTAAAGTCCCCGCTCAACGGGTTTTCTATAGTGAACCTCCCGTTTTCTACGGTGCTTTCATGAGCTTGGGTCATGCTAAATAGCCATATTTTATTTATGCAAATATGTATCTGTTACTTATTGATTTGTGCCTATGCTTGTACATGTGTTGAACATTATCGTGTCCATTCTGTAAGTTTATTTTTACATGTTATTTGTATTTACCTGTCCTGTTTCACATTGAGAACAATTGACCTCGGGTCACCTGTATCCTATAGTATGTCTTTGTACTGACGTCCGCACGCTGCTTTATAAGCGGCCTGCTCTCTCCATAAACCATCAGTAAATGTCCACCTGCTCTCTTTTTTGCACCTCTCACAAATGCACTCATTCATAGTTTTTTTTGGGTCAGTTTTTGCTGCTTGATTAGGATGGTAAGTGGGCAAGTATTTTTTTTTTTTTACAGCAATACCGTACGTACAGTAATCCTTCAATTATCTGGATTAAAAGAGCCAGAGCCCTGTTAGATAATGGCAAAATCCAGATAAGGGTGAGTAAAAATTCTGTGGGTGTTCAAGGTCAACTCTGTACCCTGCCTCACCTAACCTCGTCAGTACCACATAATTGTATACACTCAAAATGCTTAAAAACAATAACCATCACACTTTAAACGGAAAACTTTATGCAAAAGGCAATTTTCTAACTTCTTACCCCATATTTGTAATATACTGGATAAATATACTTTGGAAAAATGCTACCCCTTCTTTTCACTCTTGGTATGTAGGTAGCCTACCTGTGTTTACTCATACCCAACCATGATTTTATTAACAATACTGTATTTTTATACAGAAACTTTCTTATTACCATATTGTATTACCATACACGAGATACAAAATGTGTGTGGGTGTCTGTCAACTACTGACCTAGGCAGGGTGTTACACTCAGTGTCCATTTGTATAAGCCATAGGCTATTACAGCTCTATTTATGATAAAAGTAATGGTAATGAAACTGTTTTACCTACTGAATCCATTTATATCATCATCATCATCATAATACTATATAAAAAACTGATCATCCGCCATATGCATTTACATAGGCTAGGCTAATGTTTACTGTCTTAGGATAAGCCTACTGCTGAAAACAAATAAGAATACATTTTTTTTGTTAAAATAAACGAATTATTACTGGAATTATTATTTTTATTTTTGTACATAAATGTAAAACGGGTATACAAAGGTAAACTAACATACTCATGTTAAAATACAATCCCTCAAAAGCCCAAAACAGCTGTTTTCCAATTCATTTGTTTATGTTGTAATTGATGCTGCTTATGGCAGTTCTTTGGTAAGTGGTTGTTAATTATAAGAGATATTTATGAACTGGTACATAAGCCATAAGTTTGGTAATCTTGTTTGAAAGCCTAGCCTAGTATAATCTACCGAAAATGAAATTCACCCTGAAAGCATAGCCTCGTACAGTATCATCTACTGAAAATAAAATTCGCCACATGAATATAGCTTAGTACAGTATGAGCTACCAAAAATAAAATTCGTTTAGTAAGCAATACCTATTTCCATTTTTTACTTTCATTTATTTGAAAAAAAGATGGGATTACTGAGGAAATGAGGTTATCTTAATGTTAAACTCTGGGGTATCAAAAATGCAGGTTGCATGATACAGAGATATGTTTACGATGAAATCAGACGATGAAATCAGTCCAGTGGTGGCATATGTTGTTGGTACACTCAGCAAGGAAAGTGAGGATACAGTTTTTTTAAATCTTCGGACATATATTGCTAATTAATGCGACATCTGGCAACTTTAGAAGGGGGAGGAGCTTCAGTCTTAATGTGTTTGTGTTTTTCTTGACCTCCTATAACTTTCAAATATATTCTACGGTTCTGACAGGATACCTTAGTTTTACCAGACCACTACTTAAATGCAGTAGTAAGCTTTACAGTATCTGTTCGTTAAAATTTGCAGTTGACAGTTCTTGAGTAAAATAAACATTTTTCGACATAATCACCAAGTAACCCACAAATGAATTTAAGACACCACAATGAACGGAACACTTGCGTAATCAGAAACGCGATCTTCCATAATGAAACTAAGAGTTAAATTCTGAGCAATGTCCAACGAAAACATGGGGAACAATAAAGGAATGAATGCAATGTTATGATGAGAGAGAGAGAGAGAGAGAGAGAGAGAGAGAGAGAGAGAGAGAGTTGTTGTTGTGTGTTTAGGCCTATATGTAGAGCTACCTTACATTATTTTTTTATTTTAGAGACTGAGCGATACTATTTGTATAGTATGTTTTAGCAATGGAGAGAGAGAGAGAGAGAGAGAGAGAGAGAGAGAGAGAGAGAGAGAGAGAGAGAGAGCTGCTGCCAGGTATACCAGGGCCTATATGTAGAGCTACTCATTTCATTATTTTTTCATTTGTAGATTGGGCGATACATGTTTTAGCAATGGAGAGAGAGAGGTAGAGAGAGAGAGAGAGAGAGAGAGAGAGAGAGAGAGAGAGAGAGAAACTATGGCAACGTCAAGAAAACATCCAGTTACTTGTGTTATACCGCCAAAGTTCTGCACTACTCCCACATCATAGAGAACGTTCTGGTGGATTTAAATAGATTTAATAACCTACCCTAGCTGTCAAATCATTTACTTCGCCATTAATTCCAGCTGATATTTAACAATCGTGAAACAGGCAACATGAACGCAAAATTAAATAAATTACCATTACCTCGTATGATGATGCAATAATAAGCCTGTTCACAATGGAAACGAGTAAATACTGCCGTTCTGATAAACAAAATACACCGAGATATTCATACACTATCTTTGTGGATCTCATGAACGAAGTCATCTGAGAAATTCTGGTTACTTTGGACATCCATGGTGGTTTTAATGTATCTGAACATTTTTGTTTTGCAGATTTAATATATAATATAATTATTTGTATTTTCTATATTCTAAAGTAAATTTTATCGAGATATGTGTTTTCTGTAAGAAAGTACCAAAATTGATAAACGAAATCTAATGAAAACTGTATCCTCACTTTTCTTGCTGAGTGTACTTCATAGTACTGCTGTATACGATTATGGCTAACTTTACCTTAAATAAAATAAAACTACTGAGGCTAGAGGGCTGCAATTTGGTATGATTGATGATTGGAGGGTGGATAATCAACATACCAATTTGCAGCCCTCTAGCCTCAGTAGTTTTTAAGATCTGAGGGCAGACAGAAAAGTGTGGATGGACAGACAAATAGCCATCTCAATAGTTTTCTTTTACAGAAAACTAAATTTGGGTTTGCTTTTTTATTTTGCAAAGTTTATTTAGAGAGTATATTTTGTTAAAAATATGGGAAAATAAGCTAGCTAATTGCCTTTCATATCAAGTATTCGGTTTAAAGTGTGATGGTTGTTGTTTATAAGCATATATTTTGTGTTTAAGGTTATGCTGTATTGCCAAGGTGGGGGAGTAAGGGTACGGAGTTGTTGTTTTACTCTCAAAGAGTATTTTTGTACTGTTATTTCACTGCAAATTTTAATAATTTTTTAACATGTTATAAATAACACTGAAGTGTAAATTAACAAATTTACATTGAAATGTTCTTGGTTAATTCATAGATTATTTATAAATTTGAGCTGACATAAGCAACTACATACAGTATATGTACAGTATGTGTTTACTCCCTCTTTCTCCAAAACATGCATTATTCCATCCCAACTTTTATAAAATTTAACCCTTAATAAAAGGGATTAAATATAATTGTGTCATAAATTAAATATACACATTTACACAAGGTTTCAGAAAATCATATACTGTACAACTGCCTAATCTCAAGTAACTTACGTGGTTTGAATGGTATACGGATTTAAGACATTTTTTGTGTGGCATAAAATTAAATAACATTGTACTCCTGTGAGGAAAATTTACGTATTTCGTCCTTAAAACCTGGGGTGTACAGCAAAGAAAATGGGTTTGTATGGAAATCATTTTTTTACACACTGCTTTTTGCAATGACTTTTGTATCCTTGCTTCAGCACAGACCTTTAGGATGTTTTATTCATATAATTTCTTAACAATTATCCATTAAATTATAATGATTTCCCCTCTATATTTTATATGGTTGTAAATACTTTTGTGCCTGCGACTAGATGAAATTTTCAAGAGGAGAGATACTTCCAACTCTTCTTCTTTCAGAAGATGAAACGAAAAACTGATATTTCCTTAGCTCGGCATACAGAAGGGAGTTCTGTCCGCCCTCATTGTCAATAATTTGACCTTGTATATTTTAATGGATTATAACTTGTACTGAGCACACTACATCATGAAATAATTTCATTTATGGTTAGCTCCTACACTTGGTAAAATCGCAGACGGCTACTGCAGCCCTCTCGCTTGGCAACTACTAGTTTACATGCAAAATGGGCGACAGGTTTAGAGCGAGGTATATATCATACACATAAAAAAGACATAAAAATGAGCAATTGACAGTAAATATCTCAGTCCAGCATTTGGCAGGAACTAGGCGACGGTAGTGGTCTGCAATTTTACCCTATTTTTATGCACCTGAACTCCCAAGCCCTCCCCACCTAGGAAACTCCTTTCCTGGCTGTACTGCCCCCAAATAACCTCTTCTCTGCATGCTATACCTATGAGCAGTGTACCTAACACTTCTCTCTCCCTGCACAGCATTGCTAACTGCTCCCTTCTCATCCCACCCAGCCTTCCTACCCTCCCCAACCAAAGGGATTTTTAATTTTTATGAATTGTATATGTATTACAAACATATTTTGGGTGCTAGTTGCATGTGGATCATATCGAATTGCAGATAATGTGAAAGCAGATAATCGGGGGATTAATGTGTAGTATTCCCTTTATTGGTACCTGAAAGCTCAGAAATGTTTCAGCTTACCACCTGCTTCCAACAACTGCAGCCTTCAAAAGGGTGTACATATTTTCTGTTATGCCATAGCACACATCAGCATCAGATTTGGAGCCAGCCACTAGTATATGAATAAGCAAAGTTTTCATATTCTGCTGCCTATTCTAAAAGGTCATGTCTAGTTTCCATTATCACTTTTTGGCTAAGTTCAACAGTTACAGAAACTAGCATTTAAGAGTTTCCAAGGAAATTCAAAAGGGTGTACATATCTTGTACTTTGCCATATCACATGCCAGCCACCAGAATACAAAGAAGCACAGTTTTCTATACTGTTAAACTATTCTTAAAGATCATATGTCTGGTTTCCACTGACATTTTGGCCGAGTTCACTACTTCTACAGAAACTATGCATGGAGAATTGCTGAATGCTTATGAAGCATGATATTGCTATTGGATTTACTATATTCAGTTTTCTCACATTCTCTCTTTCAGAGGTGGAATGGCTGTAGCATTTGCAGATAATCTCTCTACAATTATTTTCCTTTCCGGTTGTAATGCTAGCTGAGGAATTTGGGAGTCTCTGGAACTTAATTCTGTGCTAGAACTATCAATGACTACAGATAGAATTCCACTGGGACCTCATCAGCATTCACCAGCATGCTCTCTAATGGATGACCTGGAAGCCTTTGGCTGTCTGAATTCTGCATTATGAAGTGAAATTAGCACATTGAGTCTACAGTGAGAGTATATGTTAAAAACTTCACATCCATGTTAATTTTATTAAAATTGTCCTCTAGCTTCACACTACTGGTTTTTAAATTAGAGCGTAAGAAGACCACAAATAAAATATTAGTAGCCCTAAAATTCTAGTTAAATCACAAAGAATTTGTTGTTCATTAAATACATGACGACCCTCCCCATTTTAAGAACTGACTGCGCTGATTTTGTTATTGAAAACTTATAATCACAATTTTAGCCCATTTAACCACTATATTCGTAGTGAGCTGTAGCCACAGATCTGCCAAAATCATCAAGGGTATGGAACAATCGTCAGCATTCAACCAATGGAATACTTCTTGCAAGATTATCTTTGCAATGCCATTAATTATTAACACAATACATAGTGTAGCATGCTATGTTGAGGTACTTCTAATACCAGTTTTTGTTCTTGTACCTGATATCTTGTGATTTTAAAAGATATGCAACTTCTTCTTTGTTGCAACTGTAATACCTTTTAGAATTTTATGCTTCCATGTAGTATCAATGCCATTGCTTGATAACAGTGATATGCAGTAGCTTAGAAGCAAAAAGTCTACAATCAAAAGCTTTCATCCTCACTAATATAATACAGTAGAATGCATGTTCCTGAAGCAACGGGATGAGTTGTAGCAGGGTAACTGTTGCATTCAAGATACCCCATTAATTAAGCATTGACCATTTTTCCCACTAACTAATAAAAACAGAATATTACTGCAATGGTTTAACAAAAGGCAAAATCCTTTGTTAATCCCCATACAAAAAGAAATGTGTTCCCTAAAGATCCTATTCATGAGATAAGAATGAAAAAAATTGACTGATTCATAGCATATGGGATGTCATGAGAGCCAAGTGCAGTGGCTTTAGCTTTGTCAGGCCTGATTTAAATTTGCCACATTTCACGGGTAAACTAGATTCTTCCAAATCCAAGCGAAATATATGACTCCATATCTCTCTGTCGATAGCGTGCAATTCATCACCCCGGTTTATTTGAAAACCTCAATAAAGTTGAAGTATTCAACGTGACAAGCAGCAACCTTGGCAATTGCTTCAGTATTTAGATTTTGTGTGAAATATACTACTTGCTATATTCCAAGCTTTCTACCACTACAACATGGAGTTTCAGTCTAACACTATAATGTTTCAACACCTACCACATTTACACTATAACTTCTAATCATATGATTTGAACTTTGTAGTACAGTAACTCACATTTGCTCTGTTCAATTTATTACACACAAAGCTATTATTTATATTCACTAATTGAAATCATCATCAATAAGTTTCATACAACTGAATAAAAAGATATAAACTATAAGCAGATTTATTGAAAATCTATTTATCACCAATATTCTAGTAATAGTACAGATGCATGGCTTTCTATTGCTGTATATAATGGTCAGGAGTGTCTCTGAAAAGATATTGGGATTAGTAACAAATATGGGAATTGTGAAACAATCACTTTTATAGCAATCATTCATCACCTCCCAAATAAAACTGATGAAGGAATACTCATATACAATTAAATCAATTGTTGACAGGCTGCCAGCCATGACAGGGTATGAGCTAGTTTTCCATAACTAGTGGTTTCCTCTTTCATTATTGACCACATCTCACTAAAGAGGGTTAGATACATTCATGTAACACAGTGTTAAAAAACAGGTTTTGATGTAAGAAAAATTGTTTTTCGTAGCTCTGGTAGATCTACCAGACGTCCATGGTGACCAAAATAATATAACAAAAAATTCTCTTCCATTTGGTCTTTTTGGCCAAGTATTGTGTCGTAATGATTAATATTATAACACGTGATGGAGCATATAATGGACTCAAAGATAAGAGGGTATTTTCCCTTATCTTCAGCGAATCTGAACCCAGTTTTTCCAACGTCAAAAGAACCTGCAAGAAAGAGAAGTGACTATTGTGCACGCACGTCCACCCTCTTCTTTACAACCAGGCTGTTAAAGACCAAGAAGAACCACACCTGTTGGTCAATGCAGGACGATCTTTACCAAATCATGCCTTTCGTCAGGGAAGTGGGAGGGTTTTATAAACCAATAGCGCTACCAAAAATAAGTTTTTCCTAAGTCAAAACATGTTTTTTGATAGTGTAGTCGCTATTTCGTCCTCAAGGAGCTTTACAGAGAAGTTGACAGGTGTCGAAAACGGCTTTAGATCTCAATTTTTAATCCCAACACACAAAAGGAAAAAACATTTCTGGTCTGAGGTCAAGCCACAGATTTCAAGTCTCATTCTTTATTCCAAATACTCTTCAGGTTTTGGTACCAAGGAACAAGATACTATACATGAACTTACATTTTAGGATGTAGTTCTACAGTGGCTTACCTATGCATGCTGGGTTTGGTTGCAGTGCTGTCGCCCTTCTCCCAGCAATAGTTAGCATACTTCCATCATCAATAAGATTCCAGGTTTTTCTCTCCAAGAAAGCACCTAAGTACAGACTAACCATGCCACCTACTGATACACAGTGTAGTCAAATTTGTTCGAGCATGTGGCAATATACATTCGGAGACTTGGAAAGAGACATTTCTGAAGAGGGCCAATGATGTACTTATTTTCCTAATATCATGTGACCTAGGAAAGGAGTGTGGATTTGCCCTTTAATGAGAAATAATACAATCATTCTCAGCCTGTGTAGGGGAGAGGAATAGTTTGTGCTAGGTGTAGGAAAATAGGACCTCTTGGATGTTTGCCATAACATCTAGGTAAACCTTAAGTGTTGAACCGGGCAAGGATGTCTTGGTTCATAAATTGAGTTTTCTTATATGAATAGATTTCCATTTAAAGGATCCTTCATTCTATTGCAATGATGGGTCATGACAATAATAACTGATGGTCAGCTGCTTCATGGATGCATCGCCAATATCTAAGAAAGCCCAGTTCACTAATACGAGCCCTGATGCACAATCAAGATCACCTTTGTAGCAGCATGCGCGTTTGTGGTTGTATTGTCCACGGAATTGGCGGGTTGATAGAGTCTAAGACCTGTTCAGACCAAGTGGACAAAGCTCTTGGAAACGGCCTTGTAGAGCAAAACATCGTAGTGGGAAGTGGAACTTTGCATGAAGTCAATCCTGAATCCATAAAGCTAGGTTCCAGCACGCAGCTTTGTAACCGCAAGGCATTTGTCTTCTCAAAAGGGTATATAAGAAAAATAACAAAGTGTTTCTACAGAAATCTCAACTGGGCTCTCAGTAAGGATATAATCTAACCATATCTTCCATACAGACTGGTATTGCCAGATAGATGATGTCCGTAATTTTTGCACTAGGTACCTAGCCATGCTGGGTGAATAATTTTCATGTTAGATGTTTTTAAAAAATCCATATGTGAAGGTCTTGGCTCAGAAAGGAGGATGCGTAAACGACTTTCCCTCCTACTGTCTGGGATAGAACAGCGGACGATAGTGGAATTGATCTTTTTGTCCGTTGTTGAAGTAATAGGAACCAATGCCTGTTTGGCCAATTTGAGGCAATTATGCTTGTTCCTTTGAGGTTAGAAGTTTGCTCAAACCTTCGAAATCTGGGACAATAGAGAAAAGATATCGTCCTCTCCTTGTTCCAGTCTTCTGTAGAAAGGTGATCTCTCATGTTGCTTGACACTCCAGGTTCGAGACATATATTAGAGTTTGTGATTCTCTTAGCCGTACAGTAATAAGTGTCCACTTCTTGGTTGTGGAAGCATGTTGGCTATTGTTTGAAAAGAGGGTTATTGTCCAACATTCACTCTGTTAAGGCTGTCGTTTTCTGACAGAGAGTTCAAGCATACAACGCAGACCCTCAGAGGAATTGCAGACATGTGCCACTTCTCGCTTGTGCTATCCGGAAGGATGTGGCTTGCATTATCATATTGAGAGGTGAACGTGATCCCGGAATTCTCTTTACCGGTGGATATTGTAGCCATGTTGTTCCCATCTTCTGGAGGTTTGAGCGTTTTGAGAGACAAAGACAATCATCAGTTCCATGAAACTGATATAAGAATTTCAGAGTAGCTGATCACCTCTCAAGCACCTGACAATCCTCCTAATGTCCTCCCAACCTGTCAACAAGGCATCTGTGTGTATTGTCACTCATACAGACGGAGTAGGGTGACCTGTTTTGCCAGAGATTCCTTCCAGATCCAAGGCCAAAGTATCTCCCCAACTTTTTTAATCTTTTGATGAGGTCAGTCTTGCATCTTTTTTCTTGCATGCGATAGCCAGAATTTGTTCGCATCTTTAGTTGCAATCTAAAAACTGGATCTATTACCGATGAGAACTGCAGCAGGCTCCATCATACGATCTACTGGGCCATCCAGAAATCCCATGCAAGGAACCTTTGAGGACTTGCCCATTCTGTTTTGAGTATGATGGGGAGAGACAACAGGTTGTTTAGAGTATCCTAACACAGTCCTAGTCACTGAACGTGTTCAAGGAGCATGAGGGGCCTTTTTCAAATTTATTATAAGACCTTTGACAGTAGTCTGACTATTGCTCTAGGTTTTTCAAGCACTCTTTTTCTTGTGGCCCCCAGATCAACCAGTTGTCTACGAGGCTATTAGTTGTGGCCTCTTTTTGTTTGAGTTCTGAACTAATACCATTGCTAATTTTGTAAAATATTCTTAGGCAAATGCTGAGCCCTAAGGGCCGACTTTTGAATCTGTACGTATCTTTCCCTCATTCAGAACCTTACTACAAGAAGGGAACATATGGTGACATGTGAGTATGCATCTTCAGATCTATAAAACTGGTCCAAGTCCCTTTGAATGATTCAACGTACTTAGCAACGGTAATTATCTGAAACTTTTTTGGCAAACAATGTGCTTGTTCAATGTCAGATTGGTTGAGATCACTCTTCTTTTGAGGAATCCTTTTGAGGACACCAAGAGATGTAACTTGGTGGCGAATATACACGTTTCACTATGGCCCCAATAGAAGGATCTGCACATATAAATAATAAGCGTCCCCACAGGAAAATGTGAGTCTAATAGGAAAAAAAACTCCATTGTTCTGTGATGTCGTCGAAGCCGACCCCAACCAAGTACAATTCCTCTTGGTATCTGCCTCCTCCTCTGCCTTTGCCTTTGACAGAGATTCCAAAGTATTCTTCCTTTTCCCCTATATGATGGTTTATACCCTTGTGAAAATGATGTCCTAGCTGTTTTTGTTGTTGTTGTTGCCCTCTGTAGGGAATTGTCCCCTGACCAAATACCTACTGTTTGAGGAAAACTTTTTGGGGGTAACTGAGGCTTATATGATTTTTATCAAAGGCAGCCTTCTTGGTTGGGTAATGGAAATTTTGGGTTCTGTTTCGAATTCCTTTCCCCGAAGAGTGTACATCACAATTTGTTGGCGGGTATGCTCGTTGAGTTGAGCCACAACAGACTCTCAAACAGGTCCCAAGCAGAAGTGTGTAAGAATGTAATAATGCATTGACATTGGAGAGTGATTTGATGGAGACTTCAATGCTTCCATCAGCTTTATGCAATTCAGAGCAGGTACTTTATTTGATCTCTTTATAAGACTTTTGGTTAAAGCCAGAGAACCTGACAAGCACCACAGCAAATTATTCTGGAATCTTCTGGAAGCCTTTAGGTGGCAAATTCCAGCAAGGTGGTAGAGGAGTTGGAGCCTAGCATAAAATTCTGACAAGGTTCCCCTCTGAGTCTTCTCATAGGGGTCCCAAACTGCTGAATAGCTATATCTAAAGGAGCCTTTTTCCTTTCAAAAGGAGTTGTAGCATTGCCCATTTGGTGGAATTTCCTGAAATTGGGATGACTGCGTCAGATGGTTTTAGTTCTGCCAATGTCTCTTGTCTTAAAATACAAATTCTGAAAATCCGTCGTCACATGATTAATAATTTTGAAAGTGAGGGGACAGGGAAGGCTGGGCTACTTGGTGAGCAATCATTCATTCAAATGTAGCAGAGATCCATTTGCTGAACTGGTAAAGGGTGATTTCTAAGTAGTTTTTAATGCTATAGGCACAGGTAAGAAAACCATTTCTGTTAGTGGTTTCTGTCTGTAAAGATGGTACTAGGTGCCATTCTGTATTAAGGAATGCTGCCGCTTAGGAATTCATACGTACAACTTCGATCATAGTTTCTTTATCTCATTAATTACATAGTTGCCATTGGGGGAGAAAATGCTCATTGTGGCATCTCGCCAAGGATTATCAGTATTATCAGGGGTGAGTATTGGTACCTCTATTATGTTTGGATCTGAAGTTCTGTATTCCAAACTGACCATTTTGTAGTTTCCAGTCGAAATTCTAACATTAGACTTTGTTTGTATCCACACCAACTTTCGGTCACAGGATGAAAATTTTTGTACACTTTGGGGTGTATCACGTACAACTTACTTTCCTTTGGAATCATGCTCATGTCCCTTATATATTGCTGTTCTGTGACAAGGGCATCTTCAATGGTACTCAATTTCACAGAATTTGATCAAATGAAGCAAACTGTGTATCCCTTTGGGGAAGCTTATAATCTAACTGAGCCTCAGCAATGAACTGTAACTGCCTGTTAATCAAGGGACAGAGTCCTAGGTGTTACTATACCCTCCAAAATGTAGTTACCCAGTTGATTTAGGTGGATCCTAGTAACCCTTTGGGGAAAGATCCTATTCCAAACAATAGCTGCATGGAGTCACACCCTTCCTGGAAGGTTTCCATGGTTGGGCTGAAATTTGTCCTCAGCCTTCTGTCTGGGGCAGGCCATTTCAATAGCAATGTCCACTCCATTCCTCTTAAAGAAATTCAACCCTGTAAAGATATTCCTCTACTTCTCCAAGTGTAGGTTAACCTGGAGGTACTGGGACTGATGTTACTGGGTTTTGCCCCATTGATGTTGTTCTGAGAAAGGGTTAAACATCTGTATCTTCTTCGGAGTTCTGCCGAAAGATAATAATTTACCCCTTCCTCACCCCTACTGAAACCCTGAGACCCATCAAGATTGCTGAAAAGGAGCTGTTTTGTCTTTAAAACTTGCTGCCAGGAGCATACTACAAATCTTGCCCACATCTGGCGACCAAGCAAATTTTCCTTGTTTTTTTTTACAAGGACTATGCTCATGGCAGGTGGTATGGGCCATACCCACTAGCAAAAAGTGAACCAAGCAATTGACTATGGAACACTGGAACTGAGGATCCTGCCTAATGGCGGCTCTGTAGTGATATAAAACAAGTTGTTATTAGAAGCTAGTTAGTATTAATTATTTTTAAGTGAAGAAAACTTCTGTAGTTCCTCACATAGTTTCCATAGTACAGGTTAACTTAATTACAAGTGTGCAGTTGTAATACATTTTATCAAATATCTAGTTAACTTAAACCCTTTAAGGTTTAGGTTAGTTCTCATACCTGTATATGGCTGTATTACTTATACACTCTTAGTCCTTTTGCAATGGCTAAATGAAATTTTTAATTCAAACTGTCATGTCATTCAGACTAACTGCTATGAACTAATTTGTTTAACTAACCCAAGCTACTGTTTTATATAGCTTAGGTTAAGACTTCTAGTGTAATCTACATTAAGCTAAGATTAGAGGATTTCTTAGAATTTTCTCACTTAACCTATTCTAGGCCACTGCCTATTCTAAGCTTGTTTAAAACTTACGGATATAAACTATACAGAAAATAATCCTCTTACAATCTGGTTTTCTGTTATATGTGGCCAAGACTACCCTTTTATCTGATATTCGGCCATCCCTGTTTTAGGCTAATAATAGGATATTCCTTAAAAAGGGGTTCCTATTTAATCTGGTTAGGCTAATGCCTATTCTAGGTTTATATCACCTTTAAGAATATAGGCTACATAAGACCCTACTGGTATGCAGCCTTACAGATATGGCACTGATTCGTAAAAAACTAGGTTATTTTATTGAACCTAGGATACTGTTTATATAAAAAACTAGGCTTATTTGCTCTTTCTTAACCTAGTATAGGGTATTGCCTAATCCACATTATTATAGATCACTATTAAATGTATAGGCCGTATAAAAACAGAAACCTACTGATATGTAACCTTATACAATAGTTAGCCTACTATTTTTTGTCTAACCAAGGTTGTTGTTTATATCCAACCCTAGGTATTTGTTCTACTATATAAAACAGTAACACACACTAATGTGCAACTTTATAGCCAGGATATAACTTCCTCTAATCTAGGCTGCTGCCTAATCTGGATTATTTAATTCACACTTAAAAGTATGGGTTACATAAAACACAATTACCTTAGTATGTAGCCTTAAAGCTAGGCTACCATCTCATCCAGCACAGATTACTATTTCATCTAGTTCAAGGTTACATGGTCTAGGCTAACAATTTAGTCCAAAAAAATGGGATGTTTCGTAAAACGTTATCACTTAACTTGATATGAGGTAATGCCTAGGCTAGTCCTGAATTTCTTAACCCATGCTTAAGCGAAAGGTTTATATAAAAGGAAAAAATTATACTAATATGTCGCCTTATTGTTAGGCTATCAATTTATTTTGCCCAGACATTGTTATCATCTGATCCTAGGGCCCTTGATCTAAGCTAGGTCACTTAAGGATACATAATAGTCCATGGGCCAGACCCCAAATTTTGGGTGATTGGTACCATTCGGGGTGGCAAAACTTTATGCTGTTTTTTGGATGGTCTGATATCTAAAGTTAATGAAATGACATGATAGCCCTTTCAGATGAGTAGCTTTTTGATTGATATCACCGTTCAAACATATAAGTGAGACGAAATTTAAAGAGGGCCATTTTTCCAAGTTCAAGTAACAAAATCATTCATAACTGTAAAACTACTCAACATATCCTCACAAATAAGGGCTCAAAATGTTGCTCATGAGTTTCTCTAGAAGGTCAAAATATAAAATAGGTGTATAATTGTTGCAGACTTTATTCATAGTACAACAAATGTATTTTTATCCATAATTTTTCCATTTTTTGGAACACTTCAGTATGAGACCACCATATACAAATATAGAAACAAAATTCAAATCTAAAGCTATCAAGCTGCAGGGGGAATCTAATTAAAGAAATATATTTGGTTATAAATGAATGTTTGCTGTAAATGAGGTTTCCATAGCAAAATGCAAATATCTATATTTTAAAAATTAGGTGAAATTTTTAGACTGCTATCCTATGATGCAATGTGTTATTTTTTCACCTCAAGGGTATAAGTACCAATTCTTGGTATGCTGCTCCTCCTACTGCACGAACTCTCAGTAAGTCTCTGCTGACTTCAGGAGGTGCTACAGTGCCAGTGGACAGGCTGAGCAGGTCTTCCCCTTCTGGAGACATGGGGCTTAGCCAGCTATTTTCCATCATGTCTATCAGGGCCTCTGCATCCTGCTCATCCTTCTTCTGCCATTCAGTTTGGAGACCAGGATGAATTAGATTTGAGCTGCTCCCTCCTGTCATTTCTCTGAGTTGTTTAAGGTATTGGCTTCTGTACTTCTGTGTAATGTAATACTTTCTAATGGCTCCTGGTTTGAGACTAAAGCCTTTTGTTCCCCCAGCAGTCTGCGTATCCTTGTTAACTGTCTCTTCAATAGTTTGGTCCACAGGAATACGACCAAATGGGTTCACTGATCCCAGCTGCACTGAGAATTTTCCTGCCATAAACTCAGCACGAACATCTGGGTGTGCTATAGGTAGTTGGCTCATCTGAGCTAAGTAGTATGACAAGTACCTAGCATAGTTGACCCTGTCGTATGCAAAGCACCATGGAATCATGCTTTGGATGCATGACAGGTGGAGGATCCAGTCCCCTACTCTGGAGGCACGGATAAGGCCTAAGAGGATCTCCACGACGTCTATGCACAGTATGTCACCCAGAATGCTGCGAGTCCACTGCCACATCTGAGCACCTCTATGTATTCCTCAGGGTGATTCAAGATACACATGCAAGAGGGGTTCTTCCGGATCTGCTCCATACCATTTTGGGAGATGTCCTTGGAAAAGATGTCAATGACTTGTAGAGACTCCTCCAGATGTACCATGTCGTCAATGTTTGTAGTTTCTAACCGGGGCAGAAACCCATTCAACACTAGGCGCAAAAGGGCTTGTGCAGTTGTACTGCTCAGTTGTATTTCCTGCCCTCCATGATGCCCACAACTGACCCTTGTGCAACTACCCCAGACTCAGCTCACAGATCACGGAGCCCAGCATCTTGAAAACGCTTCCTGACAATTGCCAGAAGAGTGCAGATGGTATGAAAAGCACCCATCCTGATGATGATGCTGCTGAACTGTTTAGGGTGCTTCCAGATGATCTCGACAGCCTTTGCATATAATGCCTGGTCAAAGACACATACAATCTTTGTCAGGCCCAGTGACTGCTGGATGTGGAGTGATTGCTTGAGACATCTGTGGACATCTGTGGACATCTGTGTGGCAGGGGCATTGATTGTGGGAAGGTAGCCAATTTTGTCAGGGGTGACTGCCACTTCCTCCTGGGTGTTGATGTTGAAGCCTGTCCAGCTGCTCACTGACTGATCTTTCTCTTGCAGCATGCAGCTCAGCATCCAAATAAGATTCTTCTGCCTGGCAAGCTTGGTCTCCATGTCAGCAACAACTTCAGTGGTCTTGGTCATCGGTGGGCCTGCCCGTTGCCCAGTGTTGTACGTTACCAGCATCATCGGAGGTGCATCAATACTCCTCTTCTTTGTTCTAGCCACAGTATGCCTGGGATGGTCAGAGACCAGGACTGTTATCTTTTCCTGCACAGCAATGCCATTCACTCTGTGTGATGTACCTTCACCACTCAGCGTTTCTTCTAGACGGTCAATGTTGTCCCAAGCCAAGGTTGTGAAGAGACTAGGAAAAATGTTGCTTGGCAGTGTAGGACCACCTCCTGATGTAGACAACTTCTGCATGCACAGGGCAGTGTCAATCTCCTCCATCTGTGAGTATGCAACACAATGTCCAGGACGGTTGAGGATACTTATCAGCTGAACATTACCTGTCAAAGACTTAACACTGAAGGACAGGGCAATGTGTTTGGGTGGCTTGACTTTGCCACATGTCACTGCATACACTATGTCCTGGCCAAATGATTGCATGAGACGCTGAACTCTTGGGGTTACACTGTCAATGCTGTCAGGGTCGTTGGAGCCTGTGAGCAAGATGCCCAAGAAATACAATACGGATTCTGGAATAATATCAGATTTGACACTCTCTATCTCTGGTGGCAACGATTGGTTGATATCTTTGGCTTTGGTCTTGATGTCAGCCCTAAGTTGCTTGGCAGTCTTTGTTTGGAGTTCCTGGGCATCACCTCTGGACAGGGTCTTCAACTGTTTCTTTAGAGACTGGTTTTCCCTGACAAGCTCCTGCACTGTTAAATTGTCTGGATAGATGAGAAGTTTGCCATTATGATCTGGGATGATGTGAAGAGAACCACCAAACTCGATCTCAATCCTTTTGGTGGAGTCCTGTACTTTATCCACACCAAAGTTCTTCATCGATGCTGAAAGTTTAGAGGTAATATCAGTCATCATCAGAACCTCATATATATCTCCATCTTCTTGAGCATTGGCACTAAGAGCACCCTCCTGTTGTGAAGTTTCACTGCGTGTGTACATTCTGTATCAGGACCTGTGGTAGTGTGCTTCAGTGGCCACAATATCTCTGCTAACAATGCTAAGAATTCTGCTGTCCGGTTTCTTTGTGGCAGCATTCCTGATCTTAGCATCAGCTCTAAATTCTCTGCACTTCACTAACACTCCTCGGGTCTTCTGTCATTTGGCGTATTTGTTTTTTTCTGACAAAATATACAATTTGCTTCATATGTTCTTGAGGTGGATGGGCTTGCACGACCAACCCTTACATAACTGCCACTGATAGTCTTCCTTTTTTGTGCAATGATGCCAGTTAGTGCTTTCTTCATTGTGAAGATGCTACGACATTTCCTGTGATAACTGAGATCTGGGATCTCTCCTTCAGGAGTGTCTTTAGCTAATTCCAGTATGGGGTCATGTTGCCGTATTTGAGCTGCCCAGAGGAGAGTGTTCCAAGAGTCGACAGATTTTGGTGTAATTAGGTTGTCGGTATCATCTGAACAATGAATGATGCACTTTAGCCTTGGGCTTTTGGAGGCGGTTCCGGACAAGGGTGTTCAGTGTCCGCCATCATTCACCACTTTCACTTGTAACAGTTAACCATATGTATTAAGAAACATAATCTGGCAAGGGTTAAGATGTAAATAATATCAAGATCGGATTTCTGTAAACAAAATAAATTTTTAGTTTTTTACCTTTTAGACGTCAATATATAAAATTTGAAGAATAAAAAAATTCCATTCAAAACAGGAATCATCAGCCTACAATCTCATCTCTATGAAATTTTATCAAGAAATTACTTGTTTTAGTGTTATTGAACGAAATACAGCTAGAAAACGCATTTTTGTTTATTTTGCATATAACATGCCTTCAACTTCTGGCTTCATTTGCACACGAATTTTGACACATACCAAAAATATGCATAGAAGCAAATCTGTGCAGAATTTAATTTGCTAAATTATTAGTCTCTATACCCTTCATGTATACAATGCACCGTTTTCCTGAAAAAAATGGAAATAGGAAAAAATTACCTTACGAAAATTAGTTTTTCGCAAAAATAAGCCACAAAGCTACCAACATGGAAAGGCTATCATACCATTTTTTACTTCTATTGATGCAACGAACAAAATGGCACAAGTAAAGTTTTCCCCCTTGGATGGTGTACCGATATCTGGTCCGCCCGTGGACTATAATCCTAGGACATAGACTACAGACAACATCCACTATTAATCTAGTCTAAATTATTCTCACTTACAGCCTGGATTATCATAGACATAGTATAATCTGAAAGGATTTTCTATATTAATGATAAGTTGTGGAACATTTCTTTTAGTTAAAACATTTAGTTAGAATTTAAAACAATTTTGCTTTACGAAACTGGGTAGCAATCAACGAGCCGGGTTCCAGCTTGTAGACACAAATTATCAATTACAAAAGTTTAAAACTAAAACTTTTAACTGGAACTTAATATTAAGCACTTATCTCGCTATTTTTGGTGTTTCCATGTTCCTCGATAATGAAATTGGAGAAAAAAATCTAATTTTTTCGGAGCCCTGGTAACAACGTGAACCGTTCACTATAGACCAAAGAGAGCTAATGGCTCCTTAGTCTTTAACAGCCCAGTTGTATTATTTTTATCATTAAAAGTTTAACCAAGCCACTGAGGTGACTAACAGCTCTCATAGGGCTGGCCCAAAGGATTTGGATGAAATGACAGGTCTCCGCTAGAAGCCTAGCACTGGGACCAAATAGGTCACTCGTTAGTGACGAATGAATGAAAATGAAATTAAAAGCTGCACAAAGGCATACGTTCTCATACTAGAACACACTCACACAAGAAGTAAATTTATACTCACGTTTCCATATATACTCACTAAAAAGGTATATTAAAATTCAAAATAAACTAAGAAAAATTTTAAAATTTAGTTTTAAAATTCATTAGATACCTAAACCAAAGGGTATTCGTATTTCTATTATTTACTTTTATATTTTATAAATTAAATCACAGCTCCTCATGAACATTAAAATGGGTATTAAAGAAAATGTTGACGATTCCAACAAAATTTCTTTTACTAATCTATTTCCAAAATTTTATAATCGCTACAGATTACATTTTGGACATTCACACAGTATATGCTTAACCTGTAAGAGCCTGACGCCGTCTCTTCCAAACATGCATGTGTTCGTGCGTTCATCAATCGTCATCCATCGGAGTGGACAAGACAACAAGAGTATCTCGTTTTCTTTCTCTAATGGAACGTGATTTCAACCATACAATATTTCCGTCTGTTTCTCTCTAACCATTGTTGTCTTGATTTATGTACAATCACCACTACTTGTATTGCCATGCAAGCATTCTAATCATGTACTCATAATGTTCCACCGAATCTTCTGTATCAAACTGTATGTATGTTTCTGTTTGTGAAGACGCCAAACGTCTCGCCATTTCACATATATTATGCTACTGCATTGTATTCATTAATCTGTCTTGAATCTCATGCAACTGGCCATATGTAGAATTTCCTGGCCTTTCCATTGATGTATATTTTAACACCGTACATTTATTATGTGTCTCAATATCGCCATCTGTTTGTCTGCCGACAAACACAGATGTCTGAATCTTTTATCTCTGTTTTGCTCTGTCTGTATGTAGATGCTACCTTGAGGTCCACACACGTCAATAACATCTCCGCAGATTCTGTACATTTAATCTCAGTAAGGACCTACCAATAAACCAGTTAACGCCCAGCCAGTATGTCACTCAATCCCCAGTCCTTACACTGGTGACCCCGGAGTGACCTGAAGGACCCAGCCGACCCAAGATGACGACCCACATGCCGACAGACCCTTCGCCGCCTCGCTGCTTCCCGCCATTCCCGAGTTCTCAGTAGAAGTCCGACCCTTCGAGATGACCCACCCCACCACCGGAGCCCTGGATGCCTCCTCCAGGAAACCTGAAGCCGCCCCCGCACTCGTACTGGACGAGCTATTCAACGAAGGACCAGCCAACGTCATCCTTCAGCTTGCTGCCGCCCCTCTCGAGCTGGCTACCAAGGATCAGTCGCTGTCATCCTTCAGCCCTTGAGCCGGCCACCGAAGGATCATCCGACGTCACCCTTCAACCCGCTCCCGTCCTCCTCGAGCTCCTGCCGGCCAGCAGTGCCCTTCAGCCTCCTACCCGCCCCTAGCCCAAGCCCTTCGAGCCAACTACAATTGTCAGCAAGACAATTTCCACATCGATGCGTCGCTTCGGGAGTATTGTAAGAGCCTGACGCCATCTCTTCCAAACACGCGCGTGTTCATGTGTTCAACAATCGTCATCCATCGGAGTGGACAAGACAACAAGAGCATCTCGTTTTCTTTCTCTGATGGAACGCGATTTCAACCATACAATATTTCCGTCTGTTTCTCCCTAACCATTGTTGTCTTGATTTATGTACAATCACCACTACTTGCATTGCCATGCAAGCATTCTAATCATGTACTCATAATGTTCCACCGAATCTTCTGTATCAAACTGTATGTATGTTTCTGCTTGTGAAGACGCCAAACGTCTCACCATTTCACATATATTATGCTACTGCACTGTATTCATTAATCTGTCTTGAATCTCATGAAATTGCCCATATGTAGAATTTCGTGGCCTTTCCATTGATGTATGTTTTAACACCGTACATTTATTATGTGTCTCAATATCGCCATCTATTTGTCTGCCGACAAACACAGATGTCTAAATCTTTTATCTCTGTTTTGCTCTGTCTGTATGTAGATGCTACGTTGCGGTCCGCACACGTCAATAACATCTCCGCAGATTCTGTACATTTAATCTCAGTAAGAACCTACCAATAAACCAGTTAACACCCAGCCAGTATGTCACTCAATTCCCAGTCCTTACAAACCGTTATCAACACTTTGCAATCTGGGCATTTGGGAAGAGGGCCACATGGAGTGTTCATTAAGTGTCCATGTGTCAAATGAGTATGGCCTATTCGAAGATGCATTAGAATTACTTGTGTGTGTGTGTCTCTCTCTCATATGACGAACTCCATTTTCCAATACTGGATTTTTTATGTTTTAATTTATTATTTTCAGGTTCTTCATTCCATATATTTTGCCATTTACTTACAATGATTGTTTTTATATATCTTATACAGTCACTAACATGGATGCCTACATTTGCTCTTGTCATATGGGCTGCTTCTTTAGCTGCTTTATCAGCCTCTTCATTTCCTTTAATCACTATATGGGCAGGGATCCAACACATTTCAATATTTTTTCCATTATTATACAATTTATGGAGTGAAAACCTAATTTGTTGTACAATATCATTTTTTTTTATTAAAGCTTTGAATGGCTTCTATAGTGCTTCTGGAGTTGCTATAAATCACAAAATCATTACATGAAGCTTCTTTAATTATTTCTATGGCTGATGCTATTGCAGTTAACTCAGCTGTAAAAACTGAGACATTATCTGGTAGAGAGAACTGATACATTTTGTCTGGGGATACTGCAGCATATCCCGCTCCGTATTATGACTTAGATCCGTTGGTGTATATTGCATGTAATGTGGACCTTTTAGGATTATATGTTCTGCTGTATTTTGTCTATGGTGTTCTGGGATATATGAATAACTTTTTATAAATATTTTAAGTGCATACAAATTCTCATTCTATTCATTGTCCAAGGAGGAGGTAATTTTACTATTAAAGGTAATTGTATATTTATATTTAGCGACTCACACAATCTTCTTGCTCTAATTGGGAAAGGAGGTGGATGATTGTTTATAAACATATCTCTTAATCCAAAGAATTTTTTGGTTGGAGAATCATTTCTCTGAATTCTCAGAGCACTCTTCATTGTTACTAGCTCTCTATCGAGAGAGAGAGAGAGAGAGAGGTAATTCACCACATTCAACTTGTAAATTAGACGTTGCTGATGATCTAAAAGCTCCTGAACATAGTCTGAGGCCTTCATGATGAACTGCGTCTAACGCTTTCAGCATTGCGTCTGATGCCAAAACATATATGTCACTTCCATAACCAATGATGCATGGCACTGTTGCTTTATACAGTACAGTAAGGGTGTGTCTATCGGCTCCCAAAGTAGTGTTCGATAGCTTTTTAATTAGGTTTATGCTCTTTTACATTTTGATTTTACATATGTTATGTGGGCTTTCCAGTTCAAATGAGTATCAAAGACTAATCCCAAAAATTTTGTTGTTTGGCCAATTGGTATGGAATGATTTCTGATTTTTAAATCTATTTCCTCACCTTTTTCCACTTTATATTTTTATAAAACATTACTACTTGAGTTTTTTGTATAGAAAATTTAAAGCCTACAGATGAGGCCCATGCATCTACTTTTATTATAGTTTTATTAATGATTTGCTCTGCATGTTTTATGCGAGATGCTGAATAATATATGGCAAAATCATCCATATACAAGTTACTTTTAATTCCAATTGGTAGATTATTACTGATATCATTTATTGCTAAAGTAAACAGTGTGCCACTATGGATGCTACCTTGTGGAATACCTCAAGTGGAAATGTACTTGACACTACATCATCAATTCTCAATTTTAAAGTGCAATTTGTCACAAAGTCCTGGATAAACCTAAGTAAATGTCTATGGATACTGTTCTTATGTAATGTTTTAATACTGCATATCTCCAAGTAGTATCATATGCCTTTACTGCATATCTCCAAGTAGTATCATATGCCTTTTCAATGTCAAAAAAGACGGCTATAGTAATTTGTTTTCATTCAAATCCTCTTCGTATGTGGTCTTCCAAGTTAGACACAGAATCCAGTGTAGATCTGTTACATTGTGACCCAAATTGAGTGGGAGTCAAAATTTCACTTTCTCGAATGTGCCATGTTAGTAATGTGCATAAACAACTTGTTGAAGAAATTCGTCTGTAATTGTTTATATTGCTGGGATCTTTTCCAGGTTTGGGGATAGGAACAATTATAGCCTTACCACATTCATCACGAAATAAATTTCAAAGCCATAAGTGGTTATAAAAGTCTAATAAGTATGACTTTGCCAAGCGTGCTAAGTGGCAGATCATTTCAAACCAAATACTGTCATCTCCAAGGGTAGATTTATTGCTGTTCAACAGAGCAAATTCTAACTCTTCCATATTATATTTTTCATTATAATATATATATTTTCTATTGTTTCAAAATTTATTGTTATTAATTCTATACTATTTTTCTTTGTGCAGAAATGCTCATCTAAATTTTTGTCACTACTTACTTTTGCTAAATTTTCTCCTATTACATTAATTACCTCTTATAGATCACATATTCTTTTCCCATCTTTTATTATGGCATGTCTAGGTGGTTTAACATGGGTGCCATTTATTTTCTTGAATTTTTCCCATATTTGTTGTCTGGGAGTATTATTTGAGAGGCCTGATACATATTTCCTCCATGAAATGATTCTTCCTTGAATTACTTACCTTTTAAATTTTGCAGATATTTTGTTATATAGAGGTTTTAATGTATCAATTTCTAATAATAATATAGTAAGTTTTTGTAAATTTTCTTCTAATATCGATAATGTTTTATTTATTTTACTGAATGTTCTATTCAAATCATCTAATTGTCTTCCAATCAGGTGTTTTATTTTTACTAATTCTGTTAGTTTTTCAGACCACCCTGGGACTTTGTGTTTTGTTGGATGAGCTTTTGATTTTGGTATTGCTTTATCAGCAGCATTTTTAATGAAATCAACAAGAAATGTATTAGTTTCATTATGGCCTTTTAAATATTCAGATGGTGGGATAATTCTAGTGTGGAATTCATATTGCTCCTAATCTGCTTTATAAATGTTATATTGAAGAACATGCTTGGCGGAGTATTTTGTAATAATGAAATTAATATTGGGAAATGATCACTTGTGTGCAAGTCATCAACAGTATTCCAATTCAATCTGCCTACTATGTTTGTTGTACACAGAGTTAAGTCAACTGAGGAAAATGTTCCATGTGTTTTAGAGAAATATTTGCTGGTTTCGTTATCATTTATACAGCACATGTCATATGAATCTATGAATTCTTCTATTTTACTTCCTGCTCCATTTGAGTCTGTACAATTACAGTCCCACATTTGGTTATGAGCATTAAAATCACCTACTATCAATACAGGTTCCTTGGCATTATTATTAAGTAATTCTTTAAGTTTGTCAATGTCGTAATTTTTATTAGGTTGATTGTATAAACTATATATTACATAATTATCGTTTTTTATTCGAATTTTAATACCTGATATCTGCAAGTCAGTAATGCTGACAGGTACTTTGTTGTAAAATACTTTGTTATGTACATATATGACTGTACCTAAATTTCCTTCTTCGCCTCGTGATGTTGATGCTAAGGTATATTTACCTATTGCTGACACTGTTTTGTTGACATGTTGAAAACGTAATATCATTGGTTCATATTCTTTTAATAATAACCGTTGTACTTCTCCTAGGTGTAATCTGGTATGTAGACCATTTATGTTCCATTGTATAATATAGCTATTGAAAATATTTTGTTATAGCGGTCGAGTTTTACTCTCTTTTTTTGTATTATCTATTTGGATTTTTTCTAATAATTTACTCACGACATTCATTTGTTTTTCTTTATAAAATATACTAAGTGCTCAATGCACATGCAACCTTTTTCATGGGTACTCAAATCCGTGGATTCTTTTTCCCTATATTTCATAAAATTTCTTATAATATTTGTTAAAATGTCTTTTGTTATGCTTTTGTTGTTATTGCATAATTCAATGAAACAATCATTACATCCACATGTATTATCATGTATATTTCTTTTTTCATTTGCTCTTGTACCAGTTACTGAAGAAGGAGTAATCTCTTCTTCTGTCACTTCTTGTGTTTTCGACATCTGCCTTCATAGGTTTTATTATTGCAGTAAACCCCCGTATTCGCGTTCTCATGATTCGCAGACTCACGCATTCGCAGGGTTTCTCTGTGGAACATATCTAGCCATTATTTGCAGAAAATTCGCCCATTCGCGGTATTTTTCACTGAGAAATATTCACTAATCACTGTATTTTCATATAATTTTCATGAATAAATGCACTTTTTGTGATAAAACTATTAAAATACTCAGGTATACGCATTTTTACAGGTTTTTCTGTGTTTAAACTATCAAAATGGGCAGTTCTAAGTGTTTTTAGAGGGGTTTTAAGTATTCGCGGATTTTAGCTATTTGCGGGGGGGGGGACGCATTCCCTGGGAATATGAGGGGTTCACTGTATTTTAGATGATAAAGGTATATTAGCTTGTTTTTGTTTTTGTTCCTTTTTCACCTCCTTTATCTTTGGTTTAACCGATGTTTCTCTGATAATCGTTGGTTTCTTCGTTTTGGGTGGTGTTCTCTCCAAAGGCCTTTTATCTTAAATTTCCAGTCCATCACAACCCTCCTCTGTTACTGCAGTAGTAGCATCCTCCTGTGTTTCTGTTTGCATTAATATTTCATATGAATTGGATAAAATATTATCCATCTCATTTGTACCTGTTTCTTTATTCTTTACCATTTTAGTTATTTCTAAATTACTGATTTTTTCTTGAGATATACTTTTCTTTGCTCTGTTACTTCTATTTGTTTGCATTTTTGTATCTTTATTTGATCTTGTTATTGAAGAATATGTATGTTTCTTAGACGGATCTTGAATTCCTCTCACTTTTAATTCCAGCTTAGCCTCTTTTATAGACATCCCCGTTCGTTCTTGCAGTATTTTCAGTTCCATATTGCATATATAATACATGCATTCTTTGGATCTTGCATAATGATTCTGCCCACAGTTTACACACTTAGGTTCACTGCACTTCCACTGTGTGGTATGTTCAGTAGATCCACAATAAGTGCATACTGGTTCATTGAAACAATTTTTTTTTTGTGCCCATACTTACTGCAATTTTGACAATGCAGTGGCTTTGGGACATAGGGTCTTAACCTCTATTTTGGCCTAAAATTTTTAATTGCTGAGGTAAATCTTCACCCTCAAATTTTATTTTTGCTATTTTTAATATTTGTTTATTGCTATTTTTACTTGTAGTGGAGCAGGTAACTACATAAAAATAGGGAAAAGTGCAAATGGTGAAACAAGCATGAAACTTGGCTCAACTATTCATCTTGTCCCTTGGTCTCATTATCAACCTCTGGCCACACAAAATTTTGCCATTTTCCGAGATGGCCGACAGGTTTTCAAAAATGGCGTCCTGTGGATATTTGGATACTGGTATTTAATTGATTAATCACATTCAAATCCCTAAGTCACTCCCAGTTTATATTAAAATATTAAAAACAAACCTTTATATGTGTAGATACATCATTTCTCAGCATAGAAATATCCAAGATGGCTGTCACTATATTAAAAATGTCTGCCAAAATGCCAAAAATTGGTACTTAAGCTCATATATGAGGCTAAAGTTCGGGTAATACATGGATATGGGGTAACTTCAGCCTGATCAGTTCGTTTTTTGTAGATTAGAAGTCAATTAATCCCCAGTTAATTAATTTTCATCCTCGTTTAGAAAAAAATTGGTAATAAGCTTAATGTAAAAGTGTAATAGTGTAGTGTCAGTGTACTACCAGGGCACACTGGTTGACACTATAGCTGTGAAACTCAGCATGGGGTTTAGTGCTAGCTAATGGCAGAGATTTGTTATTAGTTTCCCAAATGCTGTTTAGCTAGCGCCACTTCAAAGTTAAACAGCTGCAAGTCAAGGAAGATGGGGCTTTAGTCTTCTAGATGGTGTACGGATCACATGGGAATTAAATAGCATTGGATGAATGATCGGGCAAGGGGTAGGATCATGACATATCTGAGCCTAGTTGTATCCCATATCAGAAAGTGCATATATGTTATATAGGTGGTAAAAGGATAAACCCTCGGCCTATAGAACAAAAGCAATGGCAGGACAATCTGGGAAGTCAACGTCTTTCCTGAAGGGAGATAGTACGACTAACTGGAAGCTTTGTTGCTTGTGCCAAGAGGACACAAGTGAAAGACTAGTTGATGCATCTGGTGCTGGCTATGTTACCCTTGCTACAAACATTCCTGAATTCTATAAGTTAAATGCAATGCCTATAGCATTTCATCCCAAAAGGCTTGATGAAGGTGATGGAAGTCTGCATACCTTTGAAAATAACAAAGCAACATATCATGAATCATGTATGCTGAAGTTTAAAACAACAAAACTAGAAAGGAAAAGGAAGTCATTGTGTAAGACAAAAGAAGAAGAAGATGCCCCATCAGCAAAATTCACACGTAGTAGCCAGAAGGCAGATGAAGAAGATGCAGAAGAATCTAAGACTATGAAAGAAGGAATATGCTTTACTTGTGACCAACCAGCACCAATCAAAGACTTACGATTGGCCATGACATTGCCTTTACATGAAAAGCTGCAACAATGTGCCACCAACCTACTGGAGATATTGTTTCTCAGGACCATATGTATCACCCATCTTATCTGACAGGTGTGTACAACAGGAAAAGGGCCTGGCTAAATTCCCAGAAAACTGGAGATGATTATGTGCAGTACAGACAAGAGGCATGTGCCCATGCTTTTGCTGAGCTTGAGATGTACATAAGAGACAAGCAGTTGACTACAGTTGGGTGCTGCTATTTTCAATGGTAGAACTTTATGATTTGTACACACAAAGACTGGAACAGCTAAATGTTGATGCTTCCTTTGTGCACCGAACACGGTTGAAAGAACAGATACTTGCCCGCATCCTAGAACTGGAGGACTTTAAAAAGGGAAGAGAATTTGGTTTACCTACAAAAGGAAAATGGGAGAAGTCCTAGCCATGGCATGTGACTACAATGATGCACTAATCATGGCCAGAGCAGCTAAGATATTGAGGAAACAGATGCTTGAACGTGAGATAGAATTTGATGGAACCTTAACAGCAGACACTAGAAGAGAATCTGTGCCACCAAGTTTGTTGGAATTTGTAAGTGTGCTTCAAAACAGTGGTGATATAAAATCCCAACTTAAATATGGAACATCATCTACTGATCTAGCTTTAGCACAACTTTGGCACTTCAACTGTCGAAAGAATCCAGCATCTTCAACATTTTCCAGACATCCCAAGTCAAGAGAACCTCCGTTTCCAATATACACTGGTCTCCTGGTCTTTGCAAAAACCGGGAAGCGTCAATTAATTGATACATTCCATCACCATGGAATCAGCATCAGCTATGATAGGGTTCTGGAATTGACTAAAGGTTTAGGAGAAGCAGTTGTAACAAGGGCTGTGGAGGAAGTAGTTTGTCCCACTACACTAAGAAGAGGGCTCTTTACAACTTGTGCTGTTGACAATCTGACCATAATCCAAGTGCCACAACTGCACAAACATCCTTTCATGGGACAGGCATATCTTTGTTTCAGCACTGATGAAAAGGGTGAGGACAGAAACTTGGCCTAAATCATCCAAAGTGGAACAAAGTAAAAAAAAGTACCTTCTCTTCCTGAATATTACACAAATGTACCTCCTGCTCACTTTAAACATGAGAATCCCCTCCCTTCTTCCAGTGGAAGTGCAGGACACCAACAGGTTGTGCTTTCAAAGCATCTTTCTCTTGAATATGAATGGCTTGAGAAAGTCAGTCTGTCAGACAGGAGTGAAAATGCTGTGTCCATATCTTGGACAGCACATCACGCTTCTCAGAAGCGACAGGCCCCATTTGAAATAAGCTTGCCATCAATGTTGCCTCTTTTTCAAGAGGCATCTCATTCAGTTGCAATGATAAAACATGCCATGGATATTGCAAGAGCAACCACACAGTTTCTCAATCCTGGCCCAAACCCCAGTTCTAGCAGTTGATCAGCCACTATTTGCAATTGCTAAGCAAATCCAATGGGATTGGCCATTGCAATATGGTGATATGGTTATTATGTTTGGAGGGCTGCATATAGAAATGGCAGCATTCAAAATTCTGGGTGATCTCTTGAAAGACAGTGGTTGGACTGGTGCTCTTGCAGAAGCAGAAATAGCTACTCCTGGAACAGCAGATTCGTTTATTTCTGCTTCACATTTGAAGAAGACATGTCTAGCCTACCAGGTGACAGCTTGCAGTTTATATCAGCTGTGAAAAGTTGCCTATACGGCATATGTCCAGGAAGCAGAAGAAGAAATTGAGCTAAGCTGTGAAAGCTGGATCAGAAAACGAGAATCAGTGCCCCCAATTCTACTTTTGGAATCTTGTGCTTCAGCTAGAACTTCTAGTGTTTGTTTTCATCAGGTCATACCAAGAGTCTAATTTCCAATTGTACAAAGATGTGCTGCAGGAACTCATTCCTTTCTTCTTTGCCCTGGACCATGTACATTATGCCAGGTGGCTTTCAATTCATTTGAGGGACATGGAGGCTCTCCAAAATGACACATCTGATGAATTCACAAAGGGAAATTTCACTGTCCACAAAATCACTTGGCCTTTTTCCTCAATGGCTATAGACCAAGCACACGAGCAAAATAATGCTCAAGTGAAAGGAGATGGGAGAGCCGTTGGCCTATTTGAAGATGAAGATGCTCTCAGAAGGTGGACAGTGGCTGGTCCTGAAGTAAGCTGCCTGATCATTGAGTTTGAGATTAGAAGTGATGCTGACCCAAAATCTGAGGGTAAACATCATGATGAAACTGAAACTGTGCAGAAAAGGTTTCTTGAAATGGTTGAAAATCTGGCAAAAGTAATCAAAGAAATGGGCAACCCTTTTGAGGGAAATTCGGTGGATCTGATTGTGCTAGACAGTCATGAAATTATGGACAGCAAAGTTAGTGAATCCTTGAGATCTATGAAGGGCCTTGGACAGACACAATTCACAAACTTTATTGAGAGGCTCAAGACACCCAGCAAATTCTATGAACTAGTACACAAGAACAAAAATTCTATTGTTCAGTCACAAGATGTCTACTACAGAATCCAAGGGCAAACAGTCACTGCAAACCACAAAGGATGATTGTAATCTACTCTCACGCCTCTTCATATCATGCCCAGAACAGTGTGATTTAAATGAATTCTTTCAACATGAGAATCAAAATTGCCCACCATCACTAGCACAGAATGGACAGATGCATCAGGACACCAAGTCACAGCTGCTGCCTCTACTGGAACAGCATGCATCAGACATCCCTGACAAAGAGCCTACCACTGATGTTATCATAATGGATGGTGCAGCTCTTATAAATGCTCTGAGACCAACCAAGGGGTCTAAATTTGAAGTCTTATGCAAGATTCAGAAGTACAATCAAAGATTCAGTACAAGCAAACACACATTGTATTTGATGACAGACAGTATGAAAGCACAAACAAGACAAAAAAGAGGCACAGGAGTTCGTCGGAGAGTAATTAGCACAGTGAAAACTCCTGGCAATTGGGCCAGCTTCCTCAGGAATGACCACAACAAGTGAACTTTTTGCATATTTGGCAGACATAATCATTTCATCTGAAGCAGATGATACATCATGCATAATTGTCACTAAAGGGGATGCTGCAGTTTGTAGCAAAGCTGAACAAGACACTGCTGACCTACAAGGCTGCACTCACAAAGAGGCAGATACTAGAGTCCTTTTACATGCTGCATATGCTGCAAAGCATGAAGATATCTCAAGTGCAATCATATGTAGTACATACACTAATGTTACCATCATAGCAGTATCTAGCATAGAAAAAACTGGTTATGACAAACTATGGATTAAATTTGGTAGAGGAAAAGACATGAGGTGGATACCTATCCATGAAATTGCAGCAGCCATGGGACCAAAAGCCTCAGTCCTTCCGTTTTTCCATGCATTTAGCGGGTGTGGCACAGTGTCTGCCTTTCATGGAAAGGGGAGGAAGTCTGCAAGGCAAACATGGACTGTGTTTCAGCATGCCACACCCACCTTCACCAAACTAAGTTCAACACCAGCAGCTGTAGAAGATGAAGACCTGCAAATTATTGAAAAGTTCATGGTGCTAATGTATGACAGAAGCAGTTCGTATAAATATGAAAATGAGGCTAGACTTGATCTCTTTGCAAGAAAGCAAAGAGCTTATGATTGCATTTCCCCTACAAGGGCTGCTCATAGAGAGCATTGCAAAAGAGCTGCCTTTCAAGCAGGGCACATTTAGTGCCAGTCTTTAGTATGTCATCCAGTTTTGCCCAGCCCAAGACACTGGGGATGGCAACAGATTGATGGAACCTGGTTTCCATATTGGACAGATTTGCCAATAGTAGCAAAACCTTGCTGAGAACTGAAAAAGTGTGGCTGCAAAAAGTGAATGCCATGGCAGGTGCAAGTGCTACAAATCTAGACTTAGCTGCACAGCTCTCTGCAGCTGCACTTGTTAAAACTAACTGATACACAAAACATATTGGTTTCTCTCAGGAGATACGTACTTTTTTATCTTTGGCGGCCATTTTGGAAATATGGTGTTCATAAGATGGCCATATTGGAAAGATGGGTTCACTTTATCTCTTCATGACAGTAAGAATGCCAAAATACAAATTCTAATCATTATATGGACAGTATGCAACTTTTAAAGGCTTATGAAATGAAAATATTTGAAATATACAGTAAATTTGCTGCCATTTTGGAAAAGTGTCAGCCATCTTGGAAATAGCCAAATATTGAGGTGGCCGGAAGTTGATTTTGATTTATGGGGATAATAAGAGTTCTCATGCCAAATCTGTTGCTTATATCACCATTTGCACTTTTTTCCCATTATCCCGCTCCATTATTGGTACAACATATATACAACATATACCTCACAATCTTGGACCTTGGAGTATCTCTTTTTGAGAGAGTCTAATAGCATTTTCTTATCGACTGGTTCGTTGTCGTTTTCAGGAAGTACAATGGTACCCTGAATGCTGTTCACAGTATCATGTTTTTTCACTTTTATGTTACTATTGTTTAGATTTTCCAAAGACAACTAGTCTTCGAACTGACTTTTGGTTGTGGCTTCTATAAGCCAAGTTTTCTCTTTATTTGTCTGAACGACATATCTGTCGTTGGATGTCTATTTAATAAATAATTTTCTAATTTTAAATCCGAAATATTTTGGTCAGCTTCCATGGTTAGGAACCTTGACCAACTTCCACTCCCAAAGAGGGAGTCGAAGTTAGTCAAAGTTGGGTCATGTCGGTATTTACTCTTTTTGGGAGTTTCATAAGGTATTAAGGTTTTAATATCACTCTGATTTTGATTATTTGAATTATCCAGAGAACTTTCCATTTCCATGCTAGAAGATTTGCTCTGTGTGAGTCCTATCCCCAGAACCAGACCCCCCTGGAATCTGTGGTCCAACCCTAAAGAATAATTCCGCCTGATATCTCTCAGGTCCGAACATTATCGAGCAGTTGATGGTCCTACCACAGTTCCCACTATTTAGCTTCGGACATAAACCCAATCCCAGTTATGATATTTTTTCCTGTTTATCAAGTCCAATAAATTTTAGCAAAAGCGGAAAATTCCACAAAAACTAATTCAAAGAGATATTGAATGGATATGGAACTCTTGGACTCAAACCCGGGAACAGATTCCTGGGGTTCAAAAGGTGGTCCCAAATCAAGGGGGGGGGGCCCTGGTTGTAAACAAGAGGGCGGACAAGCATGTGCAATAGTCACTTCTCGTTCTTGCAGGTTCTTTTGACGTTGGAAAAACTGGGTTTAGCTTTGTTGAAGATAAGGGAAAGTGCCCTCTTATCTTCGAGTCCATTATATAGTCCATCACGTGTTATAATGTTAATCATTACGACACAATACCTGGCCAAAAAGACTAACTAGAAGAGAATTCTTGTTCTTGAGGACGAAGCAAGCCACTATGCTATCAAAAAATGAGTTGGTAAAGATTGAGAACTGAAATAAAATTATTACTATGAAAAGGATTACCAGGTGACAAATAATAGAACAAATTCCGTAGTTCTGTCAAGAACTACTTGCAAATTAGATTGTATAGGAAATGGAGTATGTGGAATACCATAGCAGACCATGGCTACCATTATCTGAGTTAAATGCTGAATTATTTAAGACATATTCTTTTGTATACAGGGTATCTGAATTACTCCGCATAGTTTTCTGCAGTGCAACACAAATGGGAAAAATATCTTACACCATTATCTTCCAATCCTTTAATTTTGCTCCAAGTCCTAGACAGTTCCACTTGATAGTAGATAAGGATTTCATTAGTGCTTGGACCTTTCATATTAATGTTTCTTAGTTCTAGAACTAACTTTGAGGATTTCCTGTTTCTAACAGATGGCGCTGAGGGGTTAGTTTTCCTTCAAGTTTAGTATATGGTTTCAGGATGGCCTTGAAACTATCTAGAATGACAGACCACACTGATGGACAGGCTTCTGGTAATGGTGAGTCATCCTCCATCTGTGAAGGTTTCTTCACACATGGTGGGCTTTACTCCTGTATACTCTATGTTATTTTGTCCTTTGGGGCCTCACAGAAGATCGGAAAATAGCTGACAATCCTCCTGCAGAAGCTAAGGGAACTATTACTAACACCTTTCAGGAGGTCACTGTTCGAGATGAGCCAGTATTTAGACAGTTGCAATATTGAAGACAGTGATATTTGAAATCCATAGAATAAAAAATGCCCTCTTTGGGTGAAAGGAAACTACTGTATGCAGGTACAGACCATCCAAGAGAATTTGACTGAAAGGTCTAGAAGTGTTTCTGTTTGTTTTTCTTTAAAGAAGTCATTTTTCTCTACATAAAAATATTAAAAGAACTTAGAAGCTGAAATGTTATCAAGTTCAAGAGAATAATGAAATGATATACTGTATAGTATAATATGCCCTCGGCCACTTTTAATAGTAACCTGTGAAGTTTTAAAGTTCCTGGGCAAAATACCACCACCTTGGCACAAAATCAAAATAAGACCCTATGTTCCATCCCCTCAGCAATATTTTTATTATTAAGAATACGACGAAATAAATACTGTATATCCTGCCAAAGAAAAATAAAAGGTGAACCAGACGTCAGGATTTGTTAAATGCATTAACTTTGGAGGGGAACATGCTAATCATGACAGACAAAATCAAAGGATGAGTTAGTTTCTATGAAGCAAATATGATAGCGGGTCCTAAATTCAAATTCAGTTCTGAAAGTTTCATCTGTGCAAACATAATGTAGAGGAAAATTTCTAAAAAGTTTTCAAATAAAACTAGCAATGAAAAACAGCAAGACTTAGTTAAACAAGCATTCCTGTAATGACGATTCTATTCCTTTACCATTCAGAAACCAACTTGATGGTCCCTCTTAAGGAGATGTAGGTTTATCTGGACTTCAATTCATGACATTCTCAGATCCTATATTTTGAATGTTGCTGAATGGTAAAGGAATAGAATCTTCATTACAGAACTGCTTGTTTAACTAAGTCTTGCTGTTTTTCATTGCAAAAGCCTTTGTAAGAGCTGATTCCCAAATGTTCATTCCATACCAGACCCAAGAGGCTTACCATGAACAAATGAAAGTTACATACATGTAAACCTAACGTGCATTTTTAGGACTGAGACCATTACTAAATTACAGTCACTGCCAACCCCTAGAATCCAAAAAGTCCTCATTATTTTAGCAAAACTCCATATTTTTGCTGTGAAAAGCAGTATTGTTTTATATATATACATGTACAGTTTTGCTGTTCACTAATAGGAGTTTTTTACGATGTGTAAAATGCCTTGACTATTTTACGCAGCAAAGGTAGAGGAACTAAGAGAGAGAAACTGGGGTAAATTCATAGTTGGCATGTGGTGGGTAGATCATTTTACACATATAAATGAGAAAGTTGTAGAGAGATGTGGCGTCCAGTGGCTGGAAAACAGACTGCGATGGTTTGAAAATGTGATGAGATGGAATGAGAAACCGTTAGTCAAAAAGGTAACTAATGAAGCTATCAGGGTGAAGACCAGTGGGAGGATGGATGGATGTATAATATTTAGGGTGGCCAAGGGAATCATAGAAAAAAGGGTACACAAAAACACCAAGACCAGATGGTAATGTAGGCAGAAAATGCATAAGACACAAGACACTAAGAGAACAACCTTTCAGACTTAACACCATAACAGAGCATCTAACATAAAAGACTTAATGATAATGATAACGATGGGATATTTTTGTTCATCAATAATCTACAAATCTATTTCCACTGCATAATAGCTCCTGTTCCTCTTTTTCACATTGCCCTCTCCATATCAGCTTAAAGATTCAGTGTCTCCAAGGTAACAGAAATGTTCTATCTCTTCCAAACGTGTCTTCCAATCACAGTAAAGTTTTCCTTTCTTCCTCCAGCTCTTTTGTAATACTTTTCAGGAACTGAAATCCCTTACTTTAATTACAGTTTGTAATCAGGATGATTCTTTGAGACATTATCTGTAACACTTGATAAATGGTATTCAGTTCACTCACAAAACTACCTTAACATTCATGCAGCCACTTTCTTGTGTATACTTTTCTTATCTTTCTAATCACAGTAAGCTTGGTTTTACTTTCATAGATGTACAGTACTCCCTTTGCAATTGTGCTCTTCCAACTTTTAAATATTTCTTTGACCTCTTACTTTGAGCCAGCTGGGAACACTACGCACTGCACATCACAGCCCCTTGGCATTACTTTCTGCACCCCTTTGTAGCTTCCTCCATAACTATGACAAACAATGTAAGACTGAGTGCTAATTTAGAGCTAATTTAGAACTGACACTAACCTTTATATCAGATTCTTATTCTTTAAATATACCTGTCACTGGCTTCACTCTAGACCTAGTTATGATATAACATCACTCACTTTAGTGTTCTTCTGTAATGGCCGAGTGCTTAGTCTTCATACTCTGTCAAATATCTCCTCCAGATTAACAAATATAAGGTTTCAACTTTTCATTCTTTGTGCAGAACATATGCGCTTGCTGCTTTATCTTATAGTCTGCCCCTGCTATTAATTTTTCTGGCATAAAGCCACACTGATAATTGTCAAATTCAAGTATTGTTTCTTAGTCCTTCCTTCTGCCTTTCTTTAATATTTTCACAGCAACCTCATAAATTTTTTTTCCACTAATATTTTTCACACTATTATTGTCACTTTTTTAGGCTCATTTAGTAATAATTATTCCAATTCTTTCAGTAAGATCCCTCTGATTTTATATGATGTAACTGATCCATCAGTAACTGGTTCTCCATTTGTTCTCTAATGGTCCTGGAACTTTTCCCATTTTCTTTTTGCCATGGTCACATTGTTATTGATCCCTCTGTAGAGCACCATCTTCCGGATCACATTCATTCTCTTCATGTAATATATTTTCAGAGCAATGCTTCAGTTGTTTATCTTCTTTCATCTTTTGCCCACATTGGTGCCTTTGCAATTCTTTTCCATCTTCCCTCTTCCATTTCACTATTCAGTGCATTTCTTTTCTTATCTATATGTTGAAATTTTTATTTAATCTCTCTCATGCTGTTTCCTCCTCTTTGGTTCAAAACTCTTTTCACTGTTTATCTCTCTATCATCCTCCCTGCTAGTCCTACAAGGGCCTCTTTTTCTCTTCAGGTGCCTGTACTTAACACCATGTCTGGTTCAAAACTCTTTTCACTGTTTATCTCTCTATCATCCTCCCTGCCAGTCCTAAGAGGGCCTCTTTTTCTCTTCAGGTGCCTGTACTTAACACCATGTCACTCTCTCTCTCTCTCTCTCTCTCTCTCTCTCTCTCTCTCTCTCTCTCTGTAGGAATTGATCCCATCCATGACATGGCACTACCATTTTCTGCTGCCCGTTGTCTGCCTTCTTTACACAGTTCCCATTTCCATTTTTTCATTCTATACTTGCTAACAATTTTTACTTATCCTTATTTTTGACTGTTTCGTTTTCTGGTGCATGTTTTTTTCCATTTCGAGTCTCTTCATTCTTTCCCTCATTATCAACTCAGCATGTATCTATGTTAAGCAAACCTTGCTTGGTATAAAGTTGCAGTCCTTTTCTTTGATACCACCTACACTTGATAATTTCGATGTGTGTGTATACTTCTTACACAATAAAAAGAGATATAAAAGTAAATTGTGAAAAGCTTTGCAGTAAGAGGCCAGAGGGATACTGCAGAAAACCTATAGTAATGGATGCAACGAACATCAGGAATATAACAGTATTTCCTTTCTCCCCACCACGGAAACATTGTGCAGGTATAAAAATTAAGGCAGTGTTATGTTTCTTGTGATTTTTGTCTCTGCAGCACATGAGAAAAATAATTCCAAAACATCTCTCTCCCACCATTCATAGATACCATGAATGCTATTTGGAAGGCATCCTGGGAACAAGAATATTACAAAAATGCAACACTTCTCACTACACGTCTACTATAGTTTATCTTTGGAACCTATAAGTTGATTCTTCAAACAGTTCTGTGTTAAAAGTATCACTAAGACTAAATCATATTACTCCTTTTAATTGAAAATGCCATCAAAATGTTGACATCCCACTCTTAATTTAAAATATAAGATCTAATTACAGCTAGGATATCTTTCCTTACATGTAAGATAAAAATTTTTTTAAGCAACTGAGAAGCTCCATGCAGTTCACTACAAATATTTTTGGTATAGATAATGGAGACTTAGATTCCAACTTGGAAAATTTGGATTTTACCTGTTCGAGAACCATCCTCACCACTGAACGTGGAAGGCGTGGGGGGGTGGGGAGGGGGATGAAATTTGCTTGGAACTGAACAGGAATTAAGTTATGATAGTAAAGATCTAATGAGAACCAAATGAGTAGTGAGTGTATAATGAATGGAGGGGGTGTTTTTGGCTAATAAATGAAATTTTTTTTTTTTTTTTTGCAAACAAGCACATGATTTTACTAACTACTACTGATGCTATTTCATCTGCACTAACTTCATGACAACATCAGTTTTCACACAAATTAATATTCATCCATTTAACTTTCACTGATATCCACATGGAAAAATAAAATCACAATTGGTACCCCTTTAAATCATAATAACCAACCATTACTTACTTGAGAATGATGAACACTTTTTGATTCTGTTTCTACATTATCATCAAAACCATCTGAGGAAAAGGAGTCTTCACTATCATAAGCTTCTGATTCCTGATTTGATGAAGTTGACTGTCTTGACTGATCAGATGGTTGGCTGAAAATTAAAGTATACACTATAATCGACAGAAATGGTCATCAAAATCAGAAGTGGACCAACAAATTTTTGTAAATGGTTGATGTATATAAGCACACACACCAATGAATTTGAAAAAAATGCAAAGGTTATCATTTCCTAAAAAATTTTCATTGAACAAAGATTTTGTTTTTTCCATTGAGTTTCTATCTCAGCAAGCAAAAATTTATATGTATCTGTATATAGAGTAGCAGGTCGGCCAGGGCCTCAACCACCTGCTTAGATATTACCGCTTAGGAAGGAAATCAGGCCCTACCCAGAATGACCAAAAAGTAATGCATAGAGCACCTTACTCTTGGGTACAATACTATCCCCTCTGCTGTGGGAACAGTGGTGAGAAAAAGCAGGGAAGTGGTGGAAAGGAGGAGATATAGAAACACAGATATTTGTGGTGTTGTGAAGGTGATGTATAAAGGAACTTGCTAAGAATCCATCTAGAGTGATGCGGGAAAAATATAAATTCTAGTGGCATGGCAGTGATATAAATAGAGTAGGCATACTGATCAAAGATGCAGTGGCTAAAGATGTAACAGAAACAGGCCAAATAACTGAAAAAATATTGAGCTCCTGACTTATTTGGATGCGAGTTATGAGTCAGGAAGCCGGATATAAGTGGAGATTTGCATAAGATGGAGTACAAGCATGAATTATGAAATTTCACAAAGGCCTTTTGCATCATGGAACTGGAGGTCATGAAGATTAAGAGGAAACACATGTTGCAAGACATTATTGCAAATTTGCATCTTGCAGACCTATTCGTTTAATCTACAGTAATTTCTAGTTTTGGCCCGTTTTGTTTATTTTATTTTTCTTTGTCTCTTGAAGGGATAATTCGAATGAAATGCTGTCTATTGGGTCATTGATGAGTCGGGAAGTTGGGGAAAACTCGCTGGTATGCAAGCAGTTAGCTTGCCCAGATAATCCCTGAGAGCAGTTGCTCTCAGGATCCAACTTCTTTTAGACTTGTGTGGCCTAGTGGGCAGCGCCATTGCCTTTGAATTGAAAGACCCGGGTTCGATCCTGATGTGAGTCAGAAATTTATGTATATATATATATATATATATATATATATATATATATATATATATATATATATATATATATATATATATATATATTGTCACGAAGTGATCAAGCACCTGGTTATTACACAAATAATAATACCAAAAAAGTTACCTCACAGTGATCCCATAAAACTTACTTATCACTTGAGATAATCAATGTATCTTTATCAAGTTATGGGTGAGGTAACAATTAATAAGTTATATCCTGACTAGTGGAAAATGGGTATCACTTCAACAAACACGATAAACATTTCTCTGGTTCTATTTTACCTAGATAAGCCTCAGGTGAACAAACAGATAGATCACTTACCTTGTACACATTCATTAATTTCTCTAATTACTGGTGGTAAAAATGAAACGCTGTGTTTTTTAAACCTTAAACAAACAGGTTTATTTCTAAGTTCGAAAGTTATATGCAGAGTTCACAATCTCAAAAAGATTTACTATTAATTAATAACAGTGTAAGATTTAAGTATTTCTTAATCACGTTTAATTCACAAAACTTTAATTTATTAACCCTTAAACACCGAGCCTCTATTTACAAAAGTGTCCAAGCCTCTATTTACAAAAGTGTCTGTCGTATGCCGGCGGCGTTCGGGAGTGAGCACCGAAGCAGAAAAAGTTTTTCAAAAAATCACAGCACGCTTAGTTTTTAACATTAAGAGTTCATTTTTGGCTCCTTTTTTGTCATTGGATGACGTTTAGTATGCAACCATCAGAAATGAAAAAAAATATCATTATCATATATAAATATTGGAATATATGACTGCGAAAAAAAATTTCATATATAATTGTATACAAATAGCGCTGTGAGCAAAACGGTTAAAGCTAATGAGTTATTTTTTTTCGTTGTATTGTACACTAAACTGCGATGATTTCGGTATATAACAGACTGTAAAACGATCAAAGCAACACAGAGAAAATATTATCACAAAATGATGCATGAATTCGCAACACGCGGACATAAAAAAAATATTTTTTCAAAAATTCACCATAAATCGAAATATTGTGCTATATACTTTCTGTTTGTTGCAAAATGAAGGTAATTGATTGAATATTACTCGACTGTAAGTGTATTAGCTTACAATTGCATTTTTCGACCATTTCGGTCGAGTCAAAGTTGACCGAAGTTCGAATTTTTCTATTTATCGTGATTTATATGAAAATATTTCAAAACCGATAAATGCTACAACCATGAGTTACTTTTTGTTGAATTCTACATGAAATTGCGCACATTTTGATGTATAACACGTTATGAAACGCCTAATATAAAACGGCGAAAAAATTACGACAAGGTGACTCAAGAAATGCTAGGATTTTCAGCGGAGTTCCCGTTCGCGGAGGGAAGGAAAAAGTTTTTTTCAAAAATTCACCATAAATCGAATATTGTGCTCGAGACTTCCTGTTTGTTGCAAAATGAAGGTAAATGATTGAATGTTACTAGAATGTAAGAGTTTTTGCTTACAATTGCGTTTTTCGACCATTTCTGTCGAGTCAAAGTTGATCGAAGGTTCAAATTTTATCACTTATCGTGATTTATATGAAAATATTTCAAAACTGATAAAAGCTACAACCATGATTTATTTTTTATTGTATTCTACATGAAATTGCCCATATTTTGATGCATAACACTTTATGTAACGCCTAATATAAAACGGCGCGAAAATTACAAGGTGACTCAAGAAATGCTAGGATTTTCAGCGGAGTTACCGAGCGCGGAGGGAAGGAAAAAGTTTTTTTTCAAAAATTCACCATAAATCGGAATATTGTGCTAGAGACTTCCCGTTTGTTGCAAAATGAAGGTAAATGATTGAATGTTACTAGAATGTAAGAGTTTTTGCTTACAATTGCGTTTTCGACCATTTCGGTCGAGTCAAAGTTGACCGAAGGTTCAAATTTTGTCACATGGTGATTTATATGAAAATATTTCAAAACTGATAAAAGCTACAACCATGAGTTATTTTTGTTGTTTTCTACATGAAATTGCGCACATTTTTATGTATAACACTTTATGTAACGCCTAATATAAAACGGCGCGAAAATTACGACAAGGTGACTCAAGAAATGCTAAGATTTTCAGCGGAGTTAACGCGCGCGGAGGGAAGGAAAAAGTTTTTTCAAAAATTCACCATAAACCGAAATATTGTGCTAGAGACTTCCTGTTTGTTGCAAAATGAAGGTAAATGATTGAATGTTACTAGAATGTAAGAGTTTTGGCTTACAATTGCGTTTTTCGACCATTTCGGTCGAGTCAAATTTGACCAAAGGTTCAAATTTTATCACTTATCGTGATTTATATGAAAATATTTCAAAACTGATAAAAGCTACAACCATGATTTATTTTTGTTGTATTCTACATGAAATTGCGCACATTTTGATGTATAAAACTTTATGTAACGCCTAATATAAAACGGCGCGAAAATTACGACAAGGTGACTCTAAGAAATGCTAGGATTTTCAGCGGAGTTCCCTTGCGCAGAGGGAAGAAAAGTTTTTTTCAAAAATTCACCATAAATCGAAATATTGTGCTAGAGACTTCCCGTTTGTTGCAAAATGAAGGTAAATGATTGAATATCACTAGAATGTTAGATGTTTTGCTTACAAAAAGACCTAAATATATATATATATATATATATATATATATATATATATATATATATATATATATATATATATATATATATATATATATATATATATATATATATATATATATATATATATATATATATATATATATATATATACATTCATACATACACATATATATATATAATTTTTTTTTACTTTGGTACGAATACATTACTAAAAGGAATGCAGGTAAAAAAACTTTTTTTTTTGCATAAAACGAAATAATATACAAAACACCAATAAATACAGATATATAAAAACTTGTAATAAATATAAAACTAAATATAAAATCAATGCAGAATACTCACTCGTAATCCTGACTCTTCGTTCTATTCTTGTTTACTCCCTCCTCCATTGAAAAGTCTTGCATTTTTTTCCTCTCAACATGACGAGGCACAGGTGGAGGAGGGAGACGCGCGTCCTTACTGCAGATGGGCCACACTTCGGCGGTCTGCTGCACCACCTGGTGTCCCTCGGGTAGGCGCACTCCAATATATGACCGCAGTGCGGTGCTTACGGTCACACTTCCTGAACCTGCAAAGTGCTACCTTGCAGGTGCGACGGACGTACCGGGTGTCTCTTCTTCTGCCATTCATATGGCACACCTGGCACCGTTTCTGCTTATGCCCTTCTAAGAGCTCCAGTGTGTGATCCCCTGCCTGCAGCCGACGTAGGATGTAGGCATTCTGGAGGGCCAACTGAAGGAGGTATTTGAGGAGCTTCTGTGTCCACCTCCTGGTTCTCCTGGCGAAGGGATAATACTGTTGTAGTGCCCGATGACAGTAGGCCGTCGGACACGAAACTCCTCATACGTAACTCGGCCCTGCTGACGTGTCTTCTTCCGCTGAATGATCTCTTCTTGGATGGGCTCATGACTCGTCGTAATCATGATCATGAGTCGGACCCCCTTCCAACAGATGACGAGGACATCTCCCTTCTGCTGCCACTCTGTCTCTCCTCTTGCCAGATGTTGCGGCTGGCTAGCGAACCTCTTGAGGACATTTGGGGCCCCAAGCACCAACCGAAGGGTACCACTGACGTGCACACCTGCTTCATACAGTTCCTGGGCCAGGGATACTGAGTTATAATAATTATCCATAAACAGGTGGTATCCCTGGTTACGGAAACGATCCACAAGACCGAAGACAGTGTCACGCAGCATGGAGAAGACCCCAGAATACACAGAGAAGTCCACGACGTATCCAGTGTTGGATTCCATAATAAAAAATAACTTCACACCATATTTCTTTGGCTTCTTGGGGTTGTACACTTTTATACTTAGACGCCCTTTGTATGGCATCATCCCCTCATCCAAAGAAAGGTTCTTGGAAGGAACCACGAGAAACTGGCACCATTCACGAATGTGGTCCAACACTGGGCGGACTAAGATGAGGCGGTCGGGGTTATTCCGGGGTATGGCCCTTCAGTTGAAGGCGTTGAAATACCTGTCCAACGCCAGGAAACTATCACGGGACATAATGCCAGGCACCTTGGGCGTACTTAAAAAAAAATTCCGCCTCCAATATTGCCTGACGTCGGAAGCAGGCATCATTCCAAAAAAATGTGGAGCCCCAAAAAATGCACCATGTCCGTGAGGTTGCAGCCCCGCCAGCGATACGACAATGTTGTCTGCAGTTCCTCACGGCAGTATCGAGCGTAATCCGCTGTCTCTGCAACGAGGTATTCCAGCAATTCCCGTGTCAGGAAGAGCTGAATGAACCCCAGTGCAGTGAGAGGCACAGGGACGGTCAGTCCAGGTGCTGCCGTGAATGGGTGCATGTTAGGTGAGGTGGGGTCCTCCAACCACCCCTCATCACTTTCGGACGAATGGCCTTCACCCAAGCTGCCGTGACGTTGCGACCTTCTATGGGCCCGTGCGCGGGCACGACTTCGCACTCCCACCCTCCCCACTGGCCCATCTCCCTCACTTTCACCATCACTTTCTGTCTCGTCCCCTCCTCCTCAGACTCTCCCTCATACGCACTGAAACCACTAAATTCCAGTTCACTTTCCTCCTGTGGCCCCCGTACAGACATTGGGGGCAAGTACTCGTCATCGCTAACATCAGGCATGATGTCCTCATCACTAGATGACCAACTGCCATCGAAATGGGGACTTTCCACCTGCTCTCGATCGAGCTCCAACAAGTACTCGTCAATGTCCTTTTGTTGGAGGCCTCCCAAATGCTTACGGATGCCCCTCAGAACACCCTGATGCTTCCTAGGGGTCGTAAAAGACACGGGATGTGGTCCTTGGTCCCCTTCGGTCACACATGGCCACACAAAACGGCGTTGAGAAGCTGGGTCACCTTGGGTGCTTGGTCCCTCTCCAGCATCCCAGTCTAGAACTCGCCTCACACGCTCACTACCGACAGGCAATATGCGCCTTTCACGGTCCTGACGACGTTGGGACATCTCTGCAAGCGTCCTGTTGCGTCACAAATACGCAAACACTCGCCAAAGTTCTGCAAAACACGGATGCGTCAAGAAATCACTCTCTGACGATGCGCTACTGATGCTTTCTAGTGCAGGAAGGAAGAAATTGGCGCATGCGCGGCTAGGTGACGCTTCTAAACAAAACAACAGCGTGATCCGTGAACTCCCAGCATCCCTCAAGGCGCGTGATTTAAAACCTTTCGCAAACTAGGCCTATAATTATTTTTCCGCGAATATTTAAAAAAACATTTTGTAGTCGGCGTACCGTACATCCACTCGGCACCTAACAGACAATTTTAGTCGACGTATGGTACATCCAGTCGGCGTTTAAGGGTTAAGAAAGCGATTTGGTTAAGTAAGATTCAAACCGTTAACTATCACTCAAGTTTTAAACATATACCTAATTAATTACACTCAACACGAATGTTCACCAAAATATTACTGACTAGAATCCACATAAATATTTTCTGAAATCTCAATAATAAGTATGCACTAACAAAATGCTAAGTAATCACCAGCACAAAACTTTGTAAACCACTAATTATAAAATTAGAGTAATATAATAGCACAGACATATAAGAATGAAATATGCAAAAATGGAAATACACCAATAGCCATTTCTAAGACAAAAATATGTTTAAAGATTATATCAATCTTTCAAAAGATTACCTTCACTTTCAAAAAAGGTTAAACTCACGTCTTTCTAGGACTTTCTCAAAGACTACACTGCCAAGTCACAATGACATACACAATGATACATAATTAACAGCAAGACACATTAGAACTCACAATAAGAGATATCTTTCACCTCTCATCAAAATAATAATTCTCTTTCACCTAGAACATCACTTTAACTCTTAACATAACAATACCAGTAAACATCACATTACCTTTCTTTATGGGGTACACCATTATACACTTTACACAATGCTTGCACAATATAAACACTTTAGATCACCTCTTACAAAATGAACACACTTCTTGGGCGAGTTTCACAAAACTTTTACAAACAGGAAAGCAGCCAGTATATCGTCACACCCTTATACATGAATGGTATTATTGAGAGAGAGAGAGAGAGAGAGAGAGAGAGAGAGAGAGAGAGAGAGAGAGAGAGAGAGAGAGAGAGAGAGAGAGAGAGAGATGCTTATCCCAGGGACCCCTTTTTCTGACTGACTCTGGATCAGCACTGCACTTTTATCTTTAAACCCTCCCAGAATACATAATACATAAAGTGTACATACATTATACATACAGGTATACATGTATGGTATACATACAGGGACTAAGGCACAGAAGGAAATGTGCCAGAGCTCTTATCTCTTTGATGGACATTTCCTTGGACACTCGAACACTTGAACAAACAAAAGAGAGGTATTTTGGACCCAAAACTGGCCAGCTGTCAGCATGTCAACCTCAACTCTCTTACTCACTCATTCTCTCTTTCTCAGTTCACAAAAAAGAATAAGTACAGACACAGCTAATAAACATGGAGTAGGCACAAATGCATAAAGGGCAATTTGCCGCTAGCTGTCAAACTCGTCACGAAAAGTCAAGAGGGCTCTTTGCCTTCCTCCAAATGCGACTTCCTTCACACCGAACACCTATGTAAATATAGCGGGAAACGTTAAGCGATAAGAATCTACCCTCTCTCTCCACAACACGCTAAGAATTCGAGTTAATAACACTCAGTATATGTATTAATATATCAAACAAATGGAAAAAACATATCAAGTCATTTTAAGATTACATGATACAGAATTTATCTGTAAGAAAAGACATTTTAAAGTCATATCTTCACAATAAATGACGATTCTGCAAGCAAAACATAAAAAATTTCACAGAGACACATATAACACTTGTATAATGGTTTTGTATTATAACACCTTATAATATATATATATATATATATATATATATATATATATATATATATATATATATATATATATATAAATATATATATATATATATATATATATATATATATATATATATATATATATATTATATATATATATATATATATATATATATATATATATATATATAGAGGTTACGATGCTTTTCAGATATATTCATTATAAACTATTTCCCGGTTTATATATGTTCCAGCGTTATATATATATCCGATATGGCTCTAAAACGGCAGAATAATAAAAATAGGGTTTTTGATGAAAACTCAATAAAAATGCAGTTTACATCGTTTCAATACACCCAGATATTAAAAGTCAGGTTTACTTAGGATTTTGACGATTTTCGACGATTTTTTCGGTTTACGATTTTAGATATATATAACCCCGTGTAAACTATATATATATATATATATATATATATATATAATATATATATATATATATATATATATATATATATATATATATATATATATATATATATATATATATATATATATATATATATATATATATATATATATATATATATATATATATATATATATATATATATATATATATATATATATATATATATATATATATATATATATATATATATATATATATATATATATATATATATATATATATATGTATATTATATTTATATATATATATATATATATATATATATATATATTACGATGCTTTTATAGATATATTCATTATAAACTATTTATATATATATATATTTATATATTGTTCCAGCGTATGAATATATATATATATATATATATATCCGATATATAAGAAATATATATATAAAATTAGAATAATAAAAATTTGGAGGGTTTTTATGATGAAAACTCAATAAAAATGCAGTTTCAACAAATCACATTAGCTAGGGAAAGGTGAAAAGTTTTCCTAAACCAAGCGCTTCCATTTATTTCTACACCTTATCAGGGTTCAGGTACAAGTGCCAAAAACAGATACAGGTCACAAGAAGACTTAAGACAAGCAATGCTAAAAGATAAACAACCTAACAATTTCGACGAATCAGTTTAGTCAACGATTTTAAAATACCATTCGTTAAAAATTTCACCCAAAACTTTATTTAACCTAGGCTGATATTATAATAAATTATCACAGTCTTTTTTATATATTCTATTAAATTTCTTTTCACTAGATCTTTGCAAAACATAATGTTCCTTCAATAATACCGTTTTATTCATTATACAAATTGTTTTAACATTCTTACACTATATTTGTGTTGTTTTAATCGATAGCTTATTTGTATAAGTTTTATTACATGAATATTTAGTAATCAATATTAGTAATCACAGTATTAATTGGACGGAATCAAAGGAAATTATGTTTTGCAAAGATCTAGGGAAAAAAAATTTAATAGAATCCTGTATAATTAAAAAAAGACTGTGACAATTTAATAAATATCAGCTTAGGTTTATATAAAGTTGATGAAATTTTAACAATTGGTATTTTAAAACAAGTAGGCTACTAAGCATTACCACTGTTCGACAATTGTTAGGTATATATATATATATATATATATATATATATATATATATATATATATATATATATATATATATATATATATATATATATATATATATATATATATATGTATATATGTATATAATATATATATATATACACATATATATATATATATATATATATACACACATATACACATATACATACACATACATATATGTAGACATATATACATAAACATATATACATATACTACATACATATGTACAGCCACTCAAAAATGTTTTGCAACATGTTCCAGAAGTTTTCGTTCATCTAACAGTAATTTGTTCTTTTGATATTTACAAGGAAATGTAATTTTCTTATTCGACTTTGGTTATTAATCATACAGTTAACAATATAAAAAAAAACAATGGTGAGTGAAGAATTCATATTACGAAAAATGACGAAACATTTTGAAAATTTTCACTTCAGATGATTGGGCAAAACAGTCAAAGAAGAAACTATATTTGGAATCCAGATAAAACCTTATTGACTAATAAAATACTATTGATTAATCATCAATGAAATTATATATAAATAAAGAAAGAAAGAATTCAACTATTATTGTTGTCAAAAACAAAAAAGAAAAAATCTCATAACGTCGTATGCTATCGTGTGACTCCACATTCGGGCAGGAAAGTTAAACTAAACTGTCTTGTCACTTGCACCGGTAAGATGGACAACAGACTCAGCCACACCACAATCATTAGCTTGCATAAGACTATATGTCTCTATTGTAGATATTGCTCGGCAGCTTAGCGTAAATAAAACAACCATGTATAGAGGGATGCAACAACAGAGAGAACGGGGAAATATGGTAAATTCATTGTAAAAAGTGTTAAGGATCATCATCGGATGATCACTGAAGGAGCTCTGCCTAACTCCCCTCACAACCGGTGTTGCTATAAAGAGAGAACATTACGCTTTTCCTTCAAGTTGCTGCTCAAACCATCCGTAACAGGCTACATGAGACCAAGATATTATTTCATCATACTCCTGCCAAGAAACACTTCATATCAGCGAAACAAAGAATAGAGGCTAGGGTTTGCGTTATAACATAATCCAGTGGCCGATGATTTCTGTAAGAGTCATCTTTTGCAATGAGGAGGAGACATTCTCCACTGATGAGCATGGTAGTCTTCTTCACTGCTGGCATTTAGCATTAACTAAATTAATGTTGAACTTCTTGCTAATTTTAATTCTTTAGAAACTTAGATAATAAGAAATATAAAAATAGGCGTTATATATTCAGTTAACTTCATAAGAGGCATCAAAATGATAGGCCTAAGTAGCAATGAAAGAAATAAGAAATTACACATGATAACGGCATTATATATATATATATATATATATATATATATATATATATATATATATATATATATATATATATATGTGTGTGTGTGTGTGTATGTGTGTATGTGTGCGATTATATTCTATGTATTACAAAAATAGACGTGAAATCTGTTAAGTCTAGTTCAGTATATATTTTATATTAAGTTTCACTAGTTCACAATATACATAGGATTCATCATTCAAAAATTTGATTAATAATAATGTGCAGGCAAATCTTTACAAAAGTCGTATTTGTTGATGTTAATAAGACTAATAGTTCAACTTATAACAGACGTAGGCCTATGTCTACAAAGTTCACATATATGAAGGAGATAAAACAATAATAGTGATGGCAGTTGGAGATGAAAATATTAAAACATAAGAACAGCGATGACCTCTGAAGTATTATAGTAACTCCTTTAATTAAGTAAAGTATGACCACAGTAAGAAGTATCAGAAAAAGCCCTGTTTAAGGGAAACTGCAGGTAATTTCTTGGACCCACCACTAGTGATCAGTTGTTTCATGCCAAATAGCGCCAGATGTCGCTATTATAAGCAGTTGTCCGAAAAGTTTTGAAGTATGTTGCAAACCATTTTTGAGTGATTGTACATTTACATATATATATATATATACAGTATACATATACATAAATATACAGTATACTGTATACATAAATATACTGTATACATATATACTGTATACATATATATATATATATATATATATATATATATATATATATATATATATATATATATATATATATATATATATATATATATATATATATATATATATATACTGTATATATGTGTGTCCTGTTGTACACTGCCTTTCTATATTAATTTTACTTTCAAGCTCTGCAGATTAGTACTGCACATTACATTCACTGCAGCTGTCTGGTGAATGAACAAATACCTTGCATGCAAAGTGATACATGATTACTATATTTGCTTTCTTCTTTAGTCGTTTTTATTAGTATACTTGATCACTAGTGTTTACATATGCTAAGTGCATAGGTACTGTACATACTTTACAAGTTTACCATAGGGTAGGCTAGGTGCAATCGACATGTCCAATGCAAAATCTTTTTTTTTTTTATAGTGTAGTCGCTTGTTTTATACTGAAGGAATTACCCTTCCATGGTCTTCCTGAGTTCCATGGTGACCCGACTAATGTCAAAGAATTCTCTTTAAGGTGGTCTAGTAGCCGGGTATTGTGTCATAACGATAAACACTATGACACGTGATGGACTATATAATGGACTCAAATATAAGAGGTCATTTTCCCCATCTTCAGTGAAGCTGACCCAGTTTTCCATCAAAACCTGCAAGAAGTGACTACTGTGCAAGCGCGTCTGCCATACTGTCTACAAACAGACAGGTACGAGACAAGGAAACAATTACTCTCCTGGTCAAGTGAGAAGAAAGCTCACCAAAAGCCAACACTCCTTATTTCGCCTTTTACTCTCCGTTTTCACTAGCGAGGATCATGGAAACATCTAAAATTGAAAGCTAAGTGCTTATATTTTTAAGTTCCAGTTAAACTTTTTAGTTTTAAACTGTGGAACAGGTAATTAATTTGTGTGTGAAAGCCGCAAACTGGCATTTCTTGCGAACACATGGTCAGTGCTTAGGTACTTATGATTGCTAATTGTAAAGGCGCAAATTGTTTTGAAGAATTTGTCATTCTATTTGGATGTTTTAACTAAAAGAAATGCTCCACAATTTATCATTAATACAGATAATCCTTTCAGATAACGATGTCTACAACAGTCTAGGCAGTAGCCTATATCAGATTCAGTGGGAATAATTTAGACTAGATTAATAGTGGACATTGTATGTAGCTATAATCCAGGATTACATATCCTGAAGTGTGAACTAAATAACCTGGATTTGGTAGTAATCTAAATTAAGGTTAGTAAGAACCCTTAAGACATTCTCTCTTACGAGACTAGGCAGTAGCCAAGTTTACATCAGCGACCCTAAGATTAGATAATAAAAGGCTAAAAATTTTTCCCTTAAGCATGATCTAAATAATCCAGGACTAGGCAGTACGTTATGTCAGGTTAAGTGATACCCTTTTACGAAACATCCCATTATTGAGGGCTAGATGAAATAGTAATCTGTGATAGATGGGATAGTAGCCTATCTTTATGGCTACATATGAAGGTAGTTGCATTTTATGTAAAGACTACTGGTTAAACCCATACCCTTAAAGGTGAATTAAATAATCTGGATTAGACCATATCCTAGATTAGGTAAGTGACAACCTATAAGGTTACACATTAGTAAGTTGATGTTTTATATGGTAGACCAAATAGCCTAGAACTAGATATAAACGACAACCTGGGTTAGATAAAAATGGTAGCCTAACTATAAGGTTACATATTTGTAAGTTTCCATTTTTATACAGCCTATACATTTAAAAGTGATCTAAATTAATCTGGTCTAGGCAATACCCTATACTAGGCTAAGAGACAACATTCCTATTATTGGTCTAAGTGGTAGTTTAGATCAAATAGCCTGGGATTAGAAATAAACAGTATCCTAGGCTTAATAGAATTATAACCTAGTTTTTATGACTCGGCAGCCTATCTATAAGGCTACATATTATTGGAGTTCGTATATAGCCTATATCCTTAAAGGTGATATAAACCTAGAGCAGGCAGTAGCCTAACCACATTAAGTAGGAACCCCATTTTAAGGGAATATCCTACTATTAGCCTAAAACAGCAGTGGCTGAATATCAGATAAAAGGGTAGTCTCGGCCACATAAAACAGAAAACTGGATTATAAGATGGTTCGTTTCTGTATACTTTACATCCTTAGGTTATAAACCTAGCAATAGGCAGTGGCCTAGAATAGGTTAAGCGAGAACTCTGTAAGAAATCCTCTATTATTAGCTCAATGTAGTTTATACTAGAAGCATTAACTTAAGCCATATGAGGCAGTAGCTTGGGTTGGTTAAACAAATTAATTCATAGCAGTTAGTCTGCATGGCGTGACAATTAGAATTAAAATTTCACATAGCCACTACAAAAGGACTAACAGTGCATAAGTGATACAGCCATATATGGGTGTCAAGTCTAACCTAACCTTAAGAGGGTTTAACTTAACATAGTTATTTAATAATATGTATTACAACTACACTACACACTTGTAATCAAATTAACCTATAAGATGCCATATTTTAACTATATGAGGAACTATAGAAGTGTCCCTCATTAAAAACCATTAATACTAGCTAGTTTCTAATAACAACTTGTTTTATACACTACAGGGCCGCCATTAGGCAGGACCCTCAGCTCAAATGTTCCAAATTGCTCGGTTCGCTTTTGCCAGTGGGTACGGCCCATACCACCTGCCGTGTGCATAGTCCATGTAAAAAACAAGGAAAATTTACTTGGTTGCCAGATATGAGCGAAATTTGTAGTATGCTTCTGGCAGCAAGTTTTAAGGAAGAAACAGCTTGTTTTAAGCTGTCTTGATGGGTCCTAGGGTTCGGTAGGGGTGAGGAAGGGGTAGATTATGTCTTTCTGACAGAACTTCGGAGCAGGTATTTAACCCTCTCTCGGAACAAGATCTATGTTTGGGCCAGTAACATCAGTCTCCTGTACCGCCCAGGTTAACCCCGTGGAGGAAGTAGAGGAATCTTCACACGGGGGTGACATTCCTACAAAGGAATATGAAGTGGACATTGCCACTGAAATGACACTGGTGAACCCAGAAAGATCAGGGATACAAATTTCAGCTAACCATGGGATAAACCTTCCAGAAGGAATTCTATCCTCCATGCAGTTATCAGAGTCTAAACAGGATCCTTCCCCCAAAAGGGATACCAGGATCCACCTAACCCCAATTGAAATGACTATCGTACATTTTTGGAGGGGGTATAGTAACCACCCAGGACTTCTGCCCCCCGGGGTAACAGGCAGTTACAGTTCAGTCATTGATCCTCAGTCAGATTATGCAAGCTCCCCAAAAAGGGATACACAGATTGCGGCATTTGATCAATCCGTAAGGAAATTGAGTAACATCAAAGATGTCCTTGCCACAGAACGGCAATGTATAATGGACATAATACATGAGTCCAAACAGGAAATTAAGGAAATGAAGTCAGCCTTAAACACCCTAAAGTGTAAAAGTACTGCATCCTGTAACCGAAAAGCGAGAGTGAATAAAAATTCTGCCCAAACAAGGTCTAATGTTAGAATTCCAACTGGAACCATCAAAATGGCCAGTTCAGACTACAAAACTTCAGATCAAAATGTAATAGGGGCTCCAATACACACCCCTGATGATATAGATAATCCTTGGCGAGACGCCTCAATGTGTATTATCTCTCCAGATGGTAAGTATCTAATTAATGAGAAAAAAACCATGATTGAAGTTGTACATGTTGAATTTAGAGATAGGGCAGCATTCCCTAATAAAGAATGGTGCCTGGTACCACCTTCACCAGACATGGAGAAACTCCTAAAAGAAACAGCTCTTTTACCTGCGTTTATAGCATTAAAAGCTACAGAAGACACCCTTTACCAGGTCAATGTTAAATGGATCTCTACGTCCATTCTGAACAAAACTCAAATTGCTCACCCAGTAGCCCCAGCCTTCTCTCCCTTCACTTTCAAAAGCATTAATCATGTGAAGACAGATTTTCAGAACTTTGTGGTGGTTAGAAAATGAGCATCAATGGCAAAATTAAAGCCATTCGCTAAAGTCATCCCAGTTTCGAAAAATTCCACCAAGGAATGGACATCACTTCAACTCCCTTTTGAAAGGAAAAAGCTCCCTTTAGATATAGTTCCTCAGCAGTTTGGGACCCCTATGAGAAGAATCTCAGAGGGGATAGCCTCGTCAGAATTTTATGCTAGGCTCCTCCTTAGTATTATAACCTCTACCACCTTGCTAGAAGTTCCCACCAAAAGGCTTTCAGAATATTCCAGGATAATTTTTGCTGTTGTGGCCAAAAGTCTTATGAGAACCCTATGAGAAGCACTCTATGATTTCCTATAATGGGGCATAAAAGCGCGAATGGAAACACTGGAGGGCGCCAACAAGTCACTCCCCAATGTCTCTGCATTAATACATTCTAACCCCTTCTACAAGGACCTGGTTGAGGATTCTATTGAGACTCAACTCAACGAGCAAACCCACCAACAGAACTGTACAGTGTATGCTCTTCTGGGGAGAGGGGAATTCAGGAAACAAAAAACCCATAATTTCCCTTTACCCAACCCAAAAAAAGCTCACTTTGATAAAAAAAAAAAAAAATAAGCCTTCAGTCACCCCCAAAAGTTTTCCTCAAAAACAGGTAGATGGTCAGAAGGGACAACTCCCTACAAAGGGACAATAACAACAGCAAGGACATCCTTTTCACAAGGTCCAAAAATGATCTTATAAGGGAAAAGGAAAAGCAATACCTGGAATGCCAATCAAAAGCAGAGACAGAGGCAGAGGAAGAGACGGATACCAATAGGTACTGTATAGCCGGGGGTTGGCTTCGATGACACCACCACAGGCAATGGAAGTTTTCCCTTTTGGGGGGACAACATTATTTTCAACAAGCTAGGGTGGAAATGGTCTCATCCCCACCCCCTCCTTTTAAGGAGTTCATCCAAAAACCTGACCCCTCTCTGGAAGATCACGTGCAGAAGGACCTGTTAAAGGGAGCCATAGAAAGACATGCGTATATTTGCCACCAAGCATGCCTATTCAGTGTCCCCAAAAAGGATTCCCCCGAATGAAGAGTGATCCTCAACCCATCAACACTGGACAAGCGCATTGTTTTCCAAAAGTTTTGGATGACTACCGTCGCCCCAGTATGTTCAATCATTCCAAAAGGGACTTGGACAGCTTCTATAGATCTGAAAGATGCATACTGGCACATCCCTATCGCCTGTCCCTTCCGCCCCTTCCTAGGGTTCCAGATAGGGAAAGATATGTTCAGGTTCAAAGTCATGCCTTTTGGGCAAAACATTGCACCAAGAATGTTTACAAAATTAGCAACGGTAGTTGTTCGAGAACTAGGACAAGAAGGAATACAACTAATAGCCTACCTAGACGACTGGTTAATCTGGGGGCGCACAAGAAAAGAGTGCTTGAAAAACGTAAGAGCAGTGGTCAACAGACTCCAGTCACAAGGTTTTATAATAAATTGGAAAAAATCCCATCTCACGCCCAATGGGATACCCTCCATCAATACTCAAAAGAGAATAAGGAAAAACCTCAAAATGTTCCTTGCATAGCCCACAGTTTCCAGATGGCAATTAGAACGTATGATGGGCCTGCTGTATCAGTAATACTGTAGATCCAATACTCAGACTAAAACTAAAAAATGTGAACAAATTTTGGCTATCGCACACAAGAAAAAAGGCGCGAGACCAACTTCATCAAAAGAATAAAAAAGTTGGGGAAATACTTCGGCTTTGGATCCGCAATGAATCTCTGGCAAAACAGGTCACCCTGTCTCCTCCATCTTTATGAGTGACAATACACACAGATGCCTCGTTGACAGGTTGGGAGGACATTGGGAGGATCGTCAGGTGGCAGGGAGGTGGTCAGGTACTCTGAGGAATTGTCATATCAATTTCCTGGAGCTGATGGCTGTCTTCTTGTCTCTCAAAACTCCATAAGAGACACACATTTTGTTGGTTCTAGACAACATGACTGTAATGTCCTGCATCAAGAGGCTGGGATCACGTTCACCTCCTCTGAATATGAAAATGCTAGCCATCCTTCGGATGGTGCAAGCAAGGAAGTGGCACTTGTCTGCAATTCACCTCACAGGGTCTCTCAATGTAATTGCAGACTTTCTATCAAGGAAAACGACAGTCTCAACAGAGTGGATGTTGGACAACCACTATTTTCAAACAATAGCCAACATGTTTCCACAACCAGAAGTGGACCTGTTCATCACATACAAGAGTCACAAACTCCCAGTATATGTGTCTCCAAACTTGGACAGTCAAGTAACAGCAAGAGACGCCTTCTTACAAGCCTGGAACAAATGGAGGACGATACACCTTTTTCCTCTATTGTTCCAGATTTTGAAGGTTTTGAGCAAGCTTCTAGCCTTCAAAGGAACAGCTTGCTTAATAGCCCCAAATGGCCAAACAGGCACTGGTTCCTATTACTTCAACAACGAGAGAAGAGATCAATTCCACAACCATCTGCTGTTTTATCCCAGACAGTAGGAGGGAAAGTCATCTACACATCCTCCTTTCTGAGCCGAGACCTTCACGTGTGGATTTTTAAAATAATATCTATCATGAAAATTACTCGCCGAACATTGCTAGGTACCTAGTGCAAAAATTACGGACATCGTCTATCCAACAATACCAGTCAGTATGGAAGATATGGTTAGATTATATCCGTGCTGAGAGCCCAGTTGAGATTTCTATGGAAACACTTAAATTTTCCCATATACATTTTTGAAGACAAATGCCTTCTGTTACAACAATCATTAATACAAGGCAGCTTTAACGGAACCCTTTCTGTATGGATTCAGGATTGACTCAACTGTAGAAATTGCCACTTCCCTTCTGCTGTCCTTTGCACTACAAAGACCTGCACCTGAAAGGCTTCCAATTACTTGGTCCCTGAACAAGGTGCTTAGATTTCTATCAACCCCTCACTTCAGCGGACCAAACACAACCACAACTCACACATTGCAAAAGGCAATCTTTTTTATTGCATTAGCATCAGGAGCTCGTATTAGTGAACTGGGCTCTCTTAGATGGGGAAGATACATCACGCAAACAGCTGACCATCAATTATTAATGTCCTCTGACCCATCATTCCTGGCCAAGAACGAGAATCCTTTCAGAAGGAAATCTATTCTGAAATGAAAACTCAATTTAGCAGACAAAACATTGTGCCTGGTTCAAGAACTTAAGGTTTACCTAGATGTTACGGCAAACATCCCAGAGGGTTCGATTTTCCTATACCCTAGCACAAATAAACAACTCTTTCTACAAGGGCTGAGAATAATTTTAGTTTCCCCCATTAAAATGGCAAATCCACACTCCTTTCCTAGGTCACATAATATTAGGAAAGTAAGTCGTAGGCTTTCTTCAGAAATGTCTCTTTTGAAGTCTCCGAATGTATAGGGTGGTCTTCCTAACAGGTGGGTATGCTGACTATTGCTGGGGAAGGTGTGACATACTGCAACCATACACAGCATGCTTAGGTAAGTCACTAAAGAACTTCACCCTAAAAACATAAGTTCATCTTTAGTTACTTGTTCTGTATTACCAAAACCTGAGGGGTATTTACAATAAAGAATGGGGGCTTGAAACTTGTGGCTTGACCTTGGACGAGAAATGTATTTTCTTTGGGTTGTTGGGATTAAAATTTGAGAGCTTAAGCTTTATGTCATCTGTCAATTTATTGGTGAAGAAGTTTTTCCTATGTCAAACCCTGTTTTTTTTTTTTTTACCTTTATATTTATGATTTACATTATCAAGCGTGTTTGATACTGTCAGTGTATTGTGCCACATTTTATAATGGCCTAAGTTATCAGTTATTATTTTTTAAAGCGACGAATGCCCTGAAGTATACGTTTCAATCTACAGTACTGTAATACTTGTGCATAGAAAAATTTTAAGGAAAAATGTCTTGATTTGGATGTATTTGTTGATACTTTACAGTGTTTTCTTCTTTGTTCATAATTTCTAATGATGTGCATAAGATAGGCTATGCATTGGAAGTTAGGTCAGGGCCACCAATGTTTACAAATGCTACCTGCATATGAAAATTCCAGGTAGGCTACACTAAAATGAGGGTTTACCATAGGGGCTGTGCTGGAGGTGTTTGGAGAATGTGTCCGTGACATCTCCACCTCACTTTCATTATCTTGTAAGTAACATAAAAGTCCCTTAATTTTGCTCCAAATCATTTTCAGGTTTCAAAGTAGTCTCTTGAGTCATTTGTAACACACAAAAGATATATTTACATTTTCTGAATTTTTGGGATTAATGAAATGCTAATTATATATTTAAATTACATGTTCACAGCTAGCCAGGTACTTTAAATGGATACACAGTATCAAAAGTTTATTAGTAATTTACAAGACACTCTGCCACCCGAGTAGAAGGCTTAAGCTAAAATAACCGAATGGAAAATTTTAGAAATAAAATATCGAGACAAGAAACCTTGAAACTTACTGTGAAATTCCATCTTGATGCCATCTGATGACATTTTCCTTTGAAAAATGGGCCATTACCGCTTCAGTTTCACAGTCAACTTTCACTCACAGTAATTCAAAACTACCACAGCATACGTTATTTCACGACAAGTCATGTAATAATTATAAAAGCCCTTACTTGTGTACAGTAAATCTACTTCTGGGGGCCCATCAACAAAAAAAAGTTGATGCAAACACAGCATTATCACTACTATCAACCTTCAGAGAGCAGGATGTACATCCTGTTCAAATACTAACTGTCACACAGTAATATAAAACTCATTATTAGGAAGTCTTACACTTAAGAAATGTTCAGTACAGTAACATATTCAACAAAAACAAATTGCAGAATAATTTAATAACCATTAACAACATTTAAATTGTAAATTCAGCTTTAAATTCATTCAATAAATAAAGAAGAATATCTACAACGAAAGTATGGTGTTTGACATTTACTGTAAATGATGAGAAATGTACAACACTGAATGACTGAACAAAAGTGACAAAAACATCAAACTGATGACCAACTCAATTTTGCAATAAATTTATGAAGCAAGTCAAAAGATCTTGAATTCGCACTGGACACTTTAAAAAAACAGTTCTTTTCTATGAAAACCGAAACAAGGGGAAAATGAGTACAATGTATAGTCATGCTCAAATCTGAGGCGACATGATTCTTTTTGTATCGCACAAAATCTCAGACTCAACGAAACGTTGCCAAGTAGTGTTAAACTATTTGCTTTTCATTTCCAATGCCATACATGTCGACAAGCTTGCGAATTCACAGCTAGCAACAGTTTCCCTATGGTTATATAAATATGATCCCTTTTATGCATTGGTATAATTTGTAACCTGTGTGATTTAAACTAATTTTCTTTTTACACTACTGTACTTAGCTCAAAGCACAGTTGATAAGGTTAGCGGTGCTGTTAATGACAGCTCACTATCAGGCTGGTCAACATAACTACCTCTGCAGCATTATGACAGACCTAATAAACTCAACAGTCATAAAAACATTTTGAAAATAGGAATGTAAATTACAACAAGTTTTCTTTGAATGATGAAGTTTTAGGCTGTATTCAAGCTCCTTGTATGTTCCAAAATGTTTTACAGGTCTTAAAAAAAAGCTCTGTTACTAAAGAATTTACTTGTGGAGATTACCTGTTCTTTAAAAAATAAAAGATGATTATAATTTAAATTATATGGAGAAGATGGCTATGGAACACTTGTTTTATAACTGACTTACAATATGATTTTCTTAAAAGTGCCTCTGCTTGCTTTTGGTGTATAATTTAATCATTCATAAGGTAACTTGAAGCACAAGAAGGTGTAGAAAACTTCATATGCTTTCTGGCCAGAAATTGTTAATATGGAGATGCGAATGCTATGTGTAAAGTATTTACAGTAAGTAAAGAAATCTAACACACCTAGGCCTAGGAAGAAAACCTTGGCTTTAACAAAAGAATAACTGCAGAGGTGTATGAAGGCCAGGATTAATAATATACTTTGACTGCATGGTTATTATGAAATCAAGTATTACAACTAAAATGTACACACACACACACACACACACACACACACACACACACACATATATATATATATATATATATATATATATATATATATACATATACAGTATATATAAAATGTGTGTATATGTATATGTTTCAGACAGAGCAGTCTAAGGTAGCAGGGGCCTGCAGCCAGCACGAGTTTCAGAAATATGTTCTTTAAGGTTAATCAACTGGAGAATGTAGTTTTTACTATACTGTCAGTACGTCCTCGACTTATGGCGTGGGGATCCGTTCCAGCGCTGCACCACAAGTTGATTTCCGCCGAAAGTAAATTTTTCTCGGTTATCAGTGCTTTCACGCTGCTTTCGGCGCCATAACTTGATGTTGCATCAAGTTACAGCACTGTACATGCCGTTAACTTGATGCCTATTCTCGCTGTTAGTGCCATCAACGGCGCTATAAAACACCATTAACAGCACTGAAAAAGCCCCATAAGATCAAATCGGCGTAAGTTGGTGGCACCATAAGTCGAGGACGCAGTAAGTTTCCACCTTCTGTGAAAGAGCTGCTTCACTGGAGTCAACTGGGGGTTCGAGACTAAAATAAATTAAGGCTAAAGCTTGGCCATAATAAACAGTCTATGCTACTTCATTCGAGAGAGACGAGTATGAAAATTTCTAAGTTTCGTCCACATTAAGAGAGTCACTTATCACACCTTCACATACCTTTCTCGCCCACATCTACCCCTGCTGTTCTTACCACCTTTACTCCTCTCTTTTCCTCCATGTATAGAGTTTTCAGACGGCAGTGTTTTGCACCATAACCACATCATAGTTAACATGTCTCAACTACATCATTGTTTACCATCCCAACTGAACTTCAGTATTCACTGTTTTTCATCAACACCTTCTATCACCATTCTCTCCCTCACCATCAAGTCTACATCAGGCAACTCTCAAAACTGTTTCTTTGACACCTCGCCTTTCCATTGTACATCAAACTGCTGAGCCTGCTTGAAACCAATGGCCACAGAATAGTTGTTAAATTTTTGCTTTTACTTGGTGCTCGATCAACCAAACCTTACTTCCTTTCTCTTTATTACACTGACTCTTAGTCATAAGACCACATGGTTTCATTCTTTGTAATAGTCTCTATAGCAGCCTTAATAGTCTCTCTCTGTAACATTCCTGACCAGGCTACCTAGCTAACTCCAGCAGCGTCTAACTAAACTGAACTCGAGTAAAATTAGCTACGAGGACTCCTACCAACACACATGTTAGATATAAATCACTAAACTGGCAAAGTTCACAAACTCAGACTTAAATTTTGAAAGAAATTTAAACTCAAATTCAAACAAAACAAAAAAGATAAATCAGTTACAAACAAAATCTCAATAAAACATACATGCAAGTGATAAGTAACTTCAGACCATATCTTGGCAAAGCGTAAACTCACACTGCAAATCCACTTCAGGCAAAATCTCGTTTCTTAATTAAATCATCTAGGCAAAGTCAACTCTCCAAGTTACATCAAATTTACTGAGTCTCAGTCCTATCTACATGGTGGAATCAACTGTTAACTAACCTGCGATGTGGATCATTTTTGGAACCTTCTCGCCTTCAGTTTTGACTTGTCTCTTCTGACAATAAATCATGACGATGACTACAGTAATAACTACTGGAGACAATAACAAAGTTAACAAAAAGTAATGTCGTCCCTGATAATCATAAATTGGATGTCGTATGTCTTTTCTTCTACTGACTGTAGAAACAATTTGGAAATCTTTATTTCTTAGAAGCGATGTTCTTGAAACTAAAGTTTTAGTTTCTGGAATAAATGCATCTTCTGAACTGATCTCACACCCACGATAGATTTCCAGATTACAGTCGTCAGAATATGTTATACTATCACATTTAATTCTTACGGATTTTCTGTCTTGTACATTTGTGATTTTGACTTCTTGGTTCTGCACCTCCTTAAATCGACACGAATGGGTTATCCTGATTATGTATAAGCGTGTATAAGCTAGATGTTTTCAGCCTGTGTATTATGTTTAAGTGACTTGCTTCACAAATGGTGTGACTGAAGTGTGTCGTGCATTTTTGTAAGTTTTGTTTTAATTCTTCAATACGTGAGTGTCTTCTGGAGTGAGTTGTGTGTCCAGTATTCAATATTAAAGTATGATGATTTGCAACACAAGTAGGGAAAGGGGTGAAAGTAATACTTGTAGACCTTTTTTTGTATTAATACAGATTATATCAAGTACGCCTTTTTTTTTTTAGTTAAATCAGCTTTAAGAAAAGGATAGAGTAAGCGGGTTAGTTTAGTTGGGAATATGGGGTACTTGTTATATTTTAGCTTAGTTTCTGTGATGATTTCTTGTGATTTTTTCAATGGTAATAAACTTGCAGAGGCTGTTACTAGAATATTTACAAAGTCCTGTAGTTCGTCTCCTGCTTTCTTTACTTCTATTGTTAGGGTTATTATAGTAAAAATTAGATTTATGGTTTGGAAACAATTCTGCATTTCTTTTCTAAAATCGTCTAATATTTGCCTCAATGTTTCTGCTTTGGTTTTTAGTTCCGTGAGTAGTTGTTAAACATTTCTTATGTCTGTTTTGATGTCCATTTCCACTCTCACTTTCTTCATTTCTATTGAGGAAATTCTCCCTTGGAGATATAGCAGTTGAATTTGGTTTGAAATACCAAATATTACTTATAAGCCTCCTGAAATAATACCAGCTAAAGGAATTCCTTTCTTAGTACGTGTCCGTTCTGGTAAGTACAATTCTTCTATTTCTTGAAAGATATCTTATGTTCCTCAACAAAGATTCTGTCTCTAAACTGCATAACTTTGGGTTTAATTCTAGTCGCTTCTGTGTTTTTCAGTTCTTTAAACAGACTTCCTATCTGATTATTAAGATCTTTTATACCTTCATATTCAATTTTGATCCCAGCATGCATCTAACAAATTCACTTGTTCTTCGTCCATGAGCAAGCTTCCTGTATTGACTGTATTAATTACATCACTTATAGTCAGTATTTGTATCATTTGCAGATACATGAAGATAATCTTCAGTACTAATTTTCACATAGTTAAGTGTTTTTTTTTTTTTGTTTCCTAACTACTCCCATTTTAATCTAAGAAAAGTATATTCGAAGTTAGTACACTTTCAACCCCAAAAATTTGCTGCAGAATCAAATAGTTAAAGTAAGAGCTGCAGCAATAAAAAAGCTATTTACTACTAAGTCAACTAACAAAGGTAAACTTAGCAATAAAGAAATTAAATGTACAGAACAATAAGGAACAAACAATCAACAATATAAAGCATTTTACTGGAATCTGATTTTCCTGTTCCTTGAATTATATCTAGTTTTCTCCTCCAAGACTTTTCTTCTCTTTCTTCAGTCTCCTCTGTTTTCCAAACTTCTTAAGTTCTCACTTTTGTTTCTTTAGCCTCTGTGATTTTGAATGATTCAGTAAATTTGGTCACTACCTTATAGTTCACTCCACTCCTTACTTTTCTTTTCATGAACACTTTGTCACAATCTTATAATCTACTGGCTTTAATCCTTCTTGATACCTGTCCACCATAACTTTCTGAGCTTCTTCAAAGCTCATATACAACTGTTTATGTATTACTTTGAAGCTACTCAATCTAATCTTGATAATATCTTCAGAGCAGTTAAGGTGGATTGGCTGACTTAGCCATTCACTTGGTAGTAACGGTTCATACCTGATTAAAGCCTTTCTTGGTGTTGTTTGAATGCTAGTATGATATCTGGCATTCAATGACAGTTGGACTAAAGACAAATTAACATCCCACTTGGGATTTCATCCTACTTTATGTCTTAAAGTGTCCAGAACTTTTCTGTTATTCCTTTCAAGTTTCCAAAGAATATGCTGTTCGTTAGGAAGAAGTACTGTAAGAGGAGGTAAAGGGAAATACAGAAAGAAGAGATCCCACTTAAAATTAAAAAAGAAAAAATGAAGTAATAAATTAACAAATAGATAAAAAAGTATTTAATGCAAGGAGATTAGTATTATGGTAGTAATGCATTGCACCTTCGCTTGAACTTCTGAAGTTCCAATTGCACGACACCCCCTGGGAGTCTGTTCCACAGTCCAACGGACTGTGAGGAAGTAAGACCTCTAGAACTGACAGGTTCGACAGTGAGGCACATTTACTGCATATTGGTGCTGCTGTTCAGCAAATCTGGTTGCTCTCGGCAGATAAAGGGGATCAGGGATCAATTATAAATGTGAACGATCTCTGTTGAAATACAACTTATGAAAAAATGACAAACGAGACCATCCGTCAATGGTCCAAGTCATAACTACTCTTATAAGGAAACAGTAACCTACCACCACGAACCATTCTATCTAAAAGCGATAAATCTCTGTCAGAAGTAGATATCCACACTGGAGAACAGTATTCTAGCATTATTATTGCTAAAACAGTTTCACCAGACCACTGAGTTGATTATCAGCTCTCATAGGGCTGGCCCCAGGGATTTGAATGAAATACCAGGTCTAGGCCAGAGGCCAGGCACTAAGACCAAATAGTTCTTCGTTGGCCCAGCGTTCGACTCTCCTACCAGCTAATGAAGAATTAGAGGAATTTATTTCTGGTGATAGAAATTCATTTCTCATCATAATGTGGTTCAGATCCCACAATAAGCTGTAGATCCCGTTGCTAGGTAACCAGTTGGTTCTTAGCCACGTAAAATAAATCTAACCCTTCGGGCCAGCCCTAGGAGAGCTGTTAATCAGCTCAGTGGTCTGGTTAAACTAAGATATACTTTTTTTTTTTAACTAGGACTAAATAGGTCATTCAGTATGGTGATGAATGAAAGAAAATGAAAAACTGCACAATGGCATATGCTCTCATGCTGGAACACACACACACAATAAATACATTTCTATATACTATACACATTTCTAAATGTATACACACTAAAAATGTATATTAAATTCAGAATAAGTTAAGTAATATTTTAAAATTTGTTTTAAAATTCATTAAGCACCCTAACGGTTTTCGTATTTTTATTATTTACTTATGATATTTTGTTAATTAAATCATAGTTCCTCATGAACATTAAAATCAGAGTTATTGAAAATGCAGAAGATTCTGACCAAATTTTCCTAATCGATTTACTTCCAAAAGTTGATAATTGCAGCTGGTTATATTTTGGACATTCACAAGACGCTCATTTAACTGTTATCATCACTTTGTACTCTTAGCATCTGGGGGGGGGAGGAGGAGGAGGAGGAGGGCCATGTAGACTGCTCATTAAGTGTCCATGTGTCAAACGAGTATGGCCTATTCAAAGATGCGTCAGAATTGCTTGTGTGTGTGTCTCTCTCTGATATGATGAACTCCATTTTCCAACACAGGATTTTGTTTCAATTTATTATTTATGGGTTCCTCATTCCATATATTTTGCCATTTATTTACAATGATTGTTTTTATATACCTTATAGTCACTAATAGGGATGTTTATATTTACTCTTGTCATGTGGACTGCTTCTTCAGCTGCTTTATGAGCCTCTTCGCTTCCTTTAATCCCTACGTGGGCAGGAATCCAACATATTCCAATATTTTTCCATTATTATACAACTGATGGAGTGAAAACTTAATCTGTTGTACAATATTATTTTTTGGATAATATCTTTGAATGACTTCTATAGTGCTCCTGGAGTCGCTAAAAATCACGAAATAATTAAATGAGGCTTCTTTAGTTATTTTTATGGCTGATGCTATTGCACATAACTCAGCTGTAAATACTGAGGTATTATTAGGCAGAGAGAACTGATACGTTTTGTCTTGGGATACTGCGGCATATCCCACTCCGTATTGTGACTCAGCTCTGTCTGTGTGAATTGCATAATGTGGACCTTTTCAGATTATGTTCTACTGTATGTTGTCTATGGTGTTCTGGGGCATATGAGTAACTTTTTTATAAATATTTTAAGTGTGTGCAAATTTTCATTTCATCTTCTAGCTCTAATTGGGAAAGGTGGTAAATGATTGTTAATAAATACAACTCTTAATTCAAATAATTTTTTGGTTGGTGAATCACCTGTCTCTCATGGCACTCTTCATTGTTACTAACTCTCTAAGGAGAGAGAGAGAGAGAGAGAGAGAGGTAATTCACCACATCCAACTTGTAAAGATGATTTTGTTGATGATCTAAAGGCTCCGGAACATATTCTGAGGCCTTCGTTATGCACTAGGTCTAACATTTTCAGCATTGCATCTGATGCACAGCCATGTATTTTGCTTCCATAATCAATGACAGACAGCACTGTTGCTTTATACAGTACAGTAAGGGTATGTCTATTGGCTCCCCAAGTAGTGTTCAATAGTTTTTTTAATTAGATTTAATGCTCTTTTACATTTTGATTTCATGTATGTTATGTGTGCTTTCCAATTCAAGCAAGTATCAAATACTAACAAAAATTTTGCTGTTTGGCCAATAGGTATACTATGGTTTCTGATTTTTAAATCTATTTCGTCACCTTTTTTCCAATTTTTATTTTTATAAAACGTGATTGCTGAGTTTTATCTATGGAAAATTTAAAGCCTACAGTTGAGGCCCATTCATCCATTGTTATGCTTTTATTAATTATTCATTCTACACGTTTTATGCAAGGTGCTGAATAATACATGCATGGCAAAATCATCCATATACAAGTTACTTTTAATTACAACAGTTAGATTATTGCTGATATCATTTATTTCTAAAGTAAACAGTGTGCCACCAAGGACGCTTCCTTGTGGAACACCATTTTCAGTTGGAAATGTACTTGACAATACATCATCAATTTTCACGTGAGAAGTGTGATCTGTCAAAAAGTTTTGGATAAACCTAGGTAAATGTCCTCGAATACTTTTATATGTAACGTTTTTAATATTGCACACCTCCATGTAGTATCACGGCTTTTCAAAGTCAAAAAAGACAGCTACAGTAATTTGTTTTCGTTCAAATCCTCTAAGTATGTGGTCTTCTAAGTTGGATAGAGAATCCAGTGTAGATCTGCTACATTGTGACCCAAATTGAGTGGGAGTCTGAATTTTATTTTCTCGAGTGTAACATGCTAATTGAGCATTTACCATTTTCTCTAGTAATCTGCATAAGCAACTTGCTAAAGAAATTGGTCTGTAATTATTTACATTAGTGGATTCCTTTCCAGGTTTGGGGATAGGAATTATAGCTTTATGCCATTCACCAGGAAATGAATTTCGAAGCCATAAATAATTGAAAAACTATAATAAGTACGACTCTGCCAAAGCTGCTATGTGGCAGATCATCTTAAAATAAATATTGTCACCTCCAGGAGCAGATTTATTGCTGTTCAAGACAGCATATTCTAACTCTTCCATATTAAATTTTTTATTATAATATAAATCTTCTATTGTTTCAAAATTTATTGTTATTAATTCTATATTATTTTTCTTTGTGCAGAAGCGTTCATTTAAATTTTTGTCACTATTTACATTGGCCAAGTTTTCTCCTATTGCATTACTTATTTCTTTCAGATCAAATATTCTTTTCCATCTCTTAATATGGCACGTCTAGGTGGTTTAACATGGGTACCATTTATCTTCCTGAATTTTTCCCATACTTTTTGTATGAGAATATTATTAGAGAGACCTGATACATATTTCCTCCATGAAACGATTCTTCCTTGAATTACTTGCTTTTTAAATTTTGCAGATAATTTGTTATATAGAGGTTTTAATGTGTCAATTTCTAAAAATGATAATATAATAATTTTCTATAAAGTTCCTTCTAATATCAGTAATGTTTTATTCTTTTCATTGAATTTTTTATTCAAACTATCATCTCCCTATAGAACGTTTTATTTTTATTACTTCTGTTAGCTTATCAGACCACCATGGAACTTTGTGTTTTGTTGGATGAGATACTGATTTTGGGATTGCTTTAATAGCAGTACATTTTTAAGAGGTGCAAAAAAAAGACGAGCAGGAAAAAGGTGCTGCTGCTTTATTGGTGATCCAGGCAGTTTATATAGCGGCAGACTGACGTCGCACCGTGGAATACAATGGGAACAAGGGTGACCTGAGGTCGATAATAATTAACAATATAAATACAGTGAACGAGTACACTTCAAATTATACAAAAGGACAGAATTGAAGTTAAATACAATCTTGATGTCTGCGAAAGAAGAATACATGGTATACAAATCGGAGACAGGTAAACAATTATATACAGTTTAAATGATTGGATTTGCGTGACCCGTCACGCCAGGTGTGACGAATTGTAGAGGCAAAGAAAATGGGATGTCACCATAGAAAACTTGCTCAGCAGAGACTTTGCAAATACTCCCCCCCGCCCCCAAGACGTGGGTAACGTCTGGTTAGTCGGCGTATATGCTGGGGCGCTGAAGGGTGCCACGGCTGCGTGAGGACATCGGGGAGACACCCTGTGTGTGGGGGCAGCTGACTGTGGGTGTGGGCGGGTGCTTTCGGGGGCGACCGCGTGCCCGCTTCTTATGGGGGGGCTGGCTGCAGCGACGGCTCTCCAGGTGGAGGGTGCGGTGTGGTGACGTCTGTGTCCTCCAGGAGGGCGGGCTTGACGCGGTCTACCAACACCCAGTCATTCTTCCCATGAAGGGCGAGCAGGAACGCCTTGTTGTTCCGCTCCAGCACGCAGAAGGGCCCCCTGTAGGGCCTGGTCAGTGGTGGGCGGATGGCATCATCCCTGACGAAGACGTGGGTGGTGGAGGACAGGCCGGGCGGCTTGAAGGTGGCCGACCTGTCGGTATATGTCCACTTGCAGGGGCCGAACTTGCTGACTATGTCGCGAAGCCTCTGGACAGATGGGTTGTGGTGGTCCTCTGTAACTAGCTCGCCTGGGACCACGAGGGGCTCGCTGTAGGTTTTCTCAGCAAGGAAATCCGCACCCAGGAGAAGGGTCCTTACGCCCACGACGACGAAGTCCCAGGAATATCTCTGGCAAGGATGGAGATCGACAGGAGCCTGGTGCCATAGGAGAGGATGGGGGACCCGTTGGCAGCCGTCAGGGAGGCAGCTGGGTCTGGTGCTCGCTTGTGGTCCTCTCTGGACAGCGGGAAGATTGATCTAACGGCCCCAGTGTCAACCAACATCATCCTGCCGGAGACGGTGTCACGGACGTAGAAGCCTACTGGCTCTGGGCCCCTGGGTTCTTCTGTTGCCATGGCGGCCTGTCCTGCTGGCGCTGCCTCCCCCGTTTTTTTGGACAGGGCGGCAGGCAGTTCCGAGCATCCTTGCCGAACCGCCTGTGGTAGTGGCAAAGACCCGGGGGATTCCACCTGTTGTGAGGCGTTGGGCGCCTCCTGGTGACGGCGTTGACCTCCTGCTCTGCGCCCTCCTCCTGCTGGATGGCGCTGACGGGGAGTGCGGGCACTGGTACCCACTTCGTTGCCTTCACAGAGCCCGTCAGGTGCTGCGCCGTGCGGATCAGGACCTCGAGGGGCATGGCGTAGGGCTCAGGCATTTGTGTGCGGACCTCCGGGAGGAGCTGACGGAGGAGGAGCTCCCGCGACAAGCTTATTTCAAGTTGATTTCCACTGCCGTCGGTGTCGGGGAGGGTGAGGAGGTCCTGTATCATGCCCCATGACTCCATGACGCTCTAATCCTGCCACAGGCTGATGGCGAGGTCGAGGGCGCGGGCAGCTCACTTGGCGACCGGCAGGGAGCATGCCTCGAGAGGACTTCTTCAGGAGGTGGTAGGTGAGGGGGTGTGCGGCGGACACCCAAGGGACGAGCTTCCTGTAGATCTCCTCCGGCAGGGCATTGAGTACTGTGTCTGCTTGTAGCACCTCGTCATTGAGTTCCGCCAGCCTGAATTGACTCTCGACCCTGTACAGCTACGCCGTCAGGTTCCCCTGAGTGAACAGTGGCAGCCTTATGGCCAGGGTGGCCCTTGCTTGTCCTGCCGGGCAGGGGAGAGTGTGGGGCGCGGGCAGGGGTGTGGAGGAGTGCGAGAGCCTCGGCGCAGGGGCAGGCGCGGGTGATATGGGAGGGAGGCAGACATCCGAATCGGCGAGGTTAGCGGTTAACTGAACGAGGAAGGGGATGTCCGCGTCCATGCTCGTTCTTGCCCTCTTGATTGGAGTGGGATACTCACGTCAAAATGCACTTGGAAGCGCGCCGTGTGAGTCCGTTAATGATGCTGGTGATTTGCCGACGAGAGTCAGCACGCCCGAACACTGGTTACAGCGCCGTAGTTAGACCGCTGGGGGCGTGAGATAGTTCTTGGAGCCAAGACTGAGTTGCCGTATGGGTCTGCTAATGGTTCCGGGAACCACTCCGGGGTCACTACTTTAAGAAGTGCAAAAAAAAGACGAGCAGGAAAAAGGTACTGCTGCTTTATTGGTGATCTAGGCGGTTTATATAGCGGCAGACTGATGTCGCGCCGCGGAATACATTGGGAACAAGGGTGACCTGAGGTCGATAATAATTAACAATAAATACAGTGAACGAGTACACTTTAAATTATACAATTGGACAGAATTGAAGTTGAATACAACCTTGATGCCTGCGAAAGAATACATGGTATACAAATCAGAGACAGGTAAACAATTATATACATAGTTTAAATGATTGGATTTGTGTGACCCGTCACACCAGGCGTGACGAATTGTAGAGGCAAAGAAAATGGGACGTCACCATGGAAAACTTGCTCAGCAGAGACTTTATACATTTAATGAAATTAACAAGAAATTTGATTAGTTTCATTATGATTTGTTATATGCTCCAATGGTGGGATATTCCTAGTATGTAGTTCATGTGACTCCCAATCTGCTTTATAAATGTTATAATGAGTGACATGTTTGGCAGGATTATTTTGTAATAATGAAATTAATATTGGGAAATGATCACTAGCATACAAGTCATCAACTGTATTCCAGTCTAATCTGTCCATTACACTTGAGGTACATAGAGTTAAGTCTACTGAGGAAAAAGTTCCATGTGTTTTTTAATAATATGTGCTGATTTCGTCATCATTTATACAGCACATGTAATCTGATTCCATGAATTCTTCTACTTTACCTCTTGCTCTATTAGAATTGGACAATTAAAGTCCCATATTGAGCTGTGAGCATTAAAATTACTTAAGTTTATCAATGTCATAATTTTTATTAGGTTGGTTGCATAAATTATGAACTACATAATTATCGTTCTTTATTTGGATTTTAATACTTGATATTTGCAAGTCAGTAATGTTTACAGGTACTTTGTCAAACTACTTTGTTATGTACATAATCGACCCCACTTTACACGCTTCACTTTTTCACGTTTCACTTTGTTGCAGATTTTTCAGGAACATATCTTTTAATTTTACACAGGAACCTTCACCAATTCACGAATTTTTCTGTACAACATCTCTAAAACTATCACTAATTTGCTTTTTTCGTAGAGCAACACTGTGTATTCACTAATTACTGTATTTTTTCATTAAAGGATATGTATACTAAGAGAGAGAGAGAGAGAGAGAGAGAGAGAGAGAGAGAGAGAGAGAGATTCCGAATTTGTTACTGGAGGTTTTTGAGTTGCCTATTTTATATATTTTTACAGTGATTAGATCAATATAAGAATACAGTATAAATGGATTCTGTAAGTGAAATAACGTTTTATTGATATTTTGCTGTGTTTTATCATTAACGGATAATTATGTATACAGAGAGAGAGAGAGAGAGAGAGAGAGAGAGAGAGAGAGAGAGAGAGAGAGAGAGAGAGAGAGAGAGAGAGAGAGAGAGTTTTTTTATTAAATTTATGAGAGATAGTGAGGACTAAACACAAAATGACTAGGGCGGGTATGATGTAAACCAAGAACTCACAGCACTGAGTAATTTTTTATCATATATGCATTTGTACGTAATCACGAAAATACTAACATGACGTAACAAACCCAGCATTCTGTTTGGAGGTAAGAATGTGTCTCGTCGTTCTAAACTACCCACGTATTTTAGATATGCCCTATACAGTAGTACTATCCTAAAATACTTACTGTACAGTAAATATTTCAAAATCATCTTACAACACAGCAAAATATCAATAAAATGTACGTACATCATGCACAGTACAGTAGACGATGCACAAAGTTATGTTAGGCAAAAGAAAATGTGCGTGTCTGAATTATAGGGGATACTTAAGAGTAACATTATTATTATTATTATTAAAATAGTTTAGCCAGACCACTGAGCTGACTAATCAGCTCTTATAGGGCTGGCCCGAAGGATTAGGATGAATGCCAGGTCTAGGCCATAGGCCTAGAACTGGGACCAAACAGGTCATTTGCATGATGATGAATAAATGAAAATGAAGTTTAAAAGAAAAAACTGTATAACAAATATGTTTTACTCTGAAACGCACGTATACAATAAATACATTTGCTCGTTTCCATGCATACAAAAAAAATTAAAGATTAAAAAGAATAAAATAAAATTTCATAAAAATCAAAAATTAAAATTCAGAATTACAATTTTTTTTTCTTAAACACCCTACAGGCTCCTGTATTTTCATTATTTACTTGGATTTATATTTTGTCTATCAAGTTACACTTTTTAATGGAAGATAAAATTGGGGTGACTGAAAATGTATAAGATTCTGATAAAATTTCCCCTATTGATTTATTTCCAAAGGTTGATACTCGCTGTTGATTATATTTTGGACAGTCGCACAGCACATGTTTGACTGTTATCAACACTTTGCATTCTGGGCATTCGCGAGGAGGGCCACATGGACTGTTCATCAAGTGTCCATGTGTCAAATGAGTATGGCCTATTCGCAGACGCGTCAGAATTACTTGTGTTTGTCTCTCTCTGATATGATGAGCTCTATTTTCCAACGCTGGATTTTATCTGTTTCAACTTATTATTTATAGGTTCCTCGTTCCATATGTTTTGCCATTTATTTATAATGATTGTTTTTATATCTGTTATGTAATCACTAATTGGGATTTTTGTATTTGCTCTTACCATGCGGACTGCTTCTTTAGCTGCTTTATCAGCTTCCTCATTTCCTTTAATCCCTACATGGGCAGGGATACAACATATTTCAATATTTTTTCCATTATTATACAATTTGTGGAGTTCATATTCAATTTCCTGTACCAATATTATTTTTTGAGTAGTAACCCTGAATGGCTTCTATAGCGCTTCTTGAGTCGCTAAAAATAACAAAATTATTGAATGTTACTTGCTTTATAATTTTGATGGCTACTGCGATTGCACATAACTCTGCTGTGAAGACTGACGCATTATTAGGCAAAGATAACTGATATGACTTGTTCTGGGATATAGCTGCATATCCTACTCCATGTTGTGATTTAGACCCATCTGTATAAATCGCATAATGTGAATGCTTTCGTCTTTTGTGATCTATGGTTTTTTGTCTATGGTGTTCTGGGGTATATGAGGAACTTTTTGATAAATATTTCAAATGAGTGCAAGTCCTTATTTTATTCGTAGTCCAATGGGGTGGTAACTTCACTGTTGGAGGTACTTGTATATCTATATTCAGTGATTCAAACAATCTATTAGCTCTAATTGGGAAAGGAGGTGGATGATTGTTTATAAATATATCTCTTAGATCAAATAGATTTTTTGTTGGTGAATCACTTGCCTTGATTCTTAATGCACTTTTCATTGTTATGAACTCTCTATGGAGGAACAGTGGCAGTTAGCTACATTCGACTTGTACTGAGGAGACTGGTGAGGATCTAAATGCTCCTGTGCATATTCTTAGTCCTTCACTGTGAATCGCATCTAATATTTTCAGTGCTGCTTCTGACGCTGAACCTTATACTTCACTTCCGTAGTCAATGATTGACAACACTGTTGCTTTATACAGTATGTTAAGAGTATGTCTATCAGCTCCCCAATTTGTGTGTGATAGTTTTTTAATTAGACTTAGCGCCCTTTTGCATTTTGATTTTATGTAAGTTATATGGGCTTTCCAATTCAGGTGTGCAACAAATATTAATCCTACAAATTTTGCAGTTTGGTTCATTGGTATATTATGGTTTCTGATTTTCAATTCTATTTCTTCACCTTTTTTCCAGTTTTTATTTTCATAAAACATGACAGCTTGAGTTTTTTCTATGGATAACCTAACGCCTACAGATGAGGTCCATTCATCTATTTTTATTATGGTTTTATTAATCATTCGTTCTGCATGCTTTATGCGTAATGCCATATAATATATGGCAAAATCATCCATATACAGGTTACTCTTAATTCCAACCGGTAGTATGTTACTGATATCATTAATTGCTAATGTAAACAGAGTACCACTAAGGACTCCCTTGTGGAACTCCATTTTCAAGTGGAAATGTCTTGGAATGAACATTATCTATTCTCACTTGGAAAGCGCGACCAGTCATAAAGTTTTTAATAAATTTAGGAAGATGGCCGTGTATGTTATTATTATGTAATGTTTTTAATATTGCATACCTCCATGTAGTGTTATATGCCTTTTGGATGTCAAAAAAGACAGCTACTGTAATTTGCTTTCTTTCAAATCCTCTACGTATGTGGTCTTCCAAATTAGAGAGAGAATCTAATGTAGATCGATTACGTTGTGAGCCAAACTGGGAAGGAGTTAACATTTTATTTTCACGTATGTGCCATGTAAGTCGTGCATTTACCATTTTCTCTAACAACCTGCATAGACAACTTGTTAAAGATATTGGTCTATAATTGTTCACATTACTATGGTCTCTTCCAGGCTTTGGTATAGGAATTATTATGGCATTTCGCCATTCATCTGGAAACAAGTTTCTGAGCCATAAATGATTGTAAATTTTCAACAAGTATGATTTTGCCGAAGGTGCTAGGTGGCAGATCATTTCAAAGCAAATATCATCACCTCCAGGAGCAGATTTATTGCTGTTCAAGAGAGCATATTCCAGCTCATCCATAGTGAATTTCTTATTATAATATATATCTTCCTTTGTTTCAAAATAAAGTGTTATAGATTCTGCTTTATTCTTTATTTTTCTACAATGTTTGTCCAAATTTTGGTCACTACTTATTTTGGCAAAACTTTTCCCAAGTATGTTACTAATTTCGAAGGGATCTAAAAGTTTTTTGCCATTGTCTGATATAGCTTGTCTGGGTGGTCTAATGTTTGTTCCATTTATTTTTCGGAATTTTTCCCATACTTTTTGAATGGATGTTTCGCTTGTTATTTCTGATACATAGGACCTCCAAGATATTATTTTACCTTTTATGACCGCCTTTCTGAATTTAGCTGATATTTTATTATATAAAGGTTTTAATGCATCTATTTAATATATTTTCTTCCAAGAATGGTTTTGATTTATTGATTTTATTGAATCTTCTGTTTAGAGTATCTAACCTTCTTGCTAAAAGTATCTAACCTTCTTGCTAAAGAGTGTTTTTCTCGTACTAATTCAGATAGATCATCTGACCATAAGGGAACTTTGTTTTTTATTATGGGGTTTTGAATGAGGAATAGCTTTGTCTGCTGCCTTTTTAATGAAAGATACGAAAAATTCGTTTGTCTCATTGGGGTTTCTCAAATAATCATATGGCGGTATATTTCTGGTGTGCAAGTTAAAAATGTCCCAATCTGCTTTTTGCATGTTATAATGCGGAGAGTATGGTTTCGGTTTATTACTTAATAAAGATATTATTATTGGAAAATGATCACTTGAATAAGAGTCATCACAAGTATTCCAGTCTAGTTTGTCAACTATATTTGTTGAACAAAGGGTGACATCTATTGAGGAAAATGTTCCATGGGTTTTTGAGCAGTATGTATTTACTTCGTTGTCATTCAGACAACAGAGATTATTAGTGGATGGATGTATGATATTTAGGGCAAAAGCCCAGGCACTGGGGCCAATTAGGCCATTCAGCGCCGTAATGGAAAGAAAAATTATGTTAAAATTATGAATTCATGAAGGAAATTATTAATAAAAAAAATGAAGTGATGTGACCAATAAATAAGGGTACGAAGTTTAATGAATGATGTGCTATATACATAAAAAAATTAATGTCATTAAAATTCTACGTGATGTAATAAATTATTAAATAAAATTAAATCGTTAAAAATTTTTATATTATCTTAAAAAAGAGATGATAGCAGAAATATCTTTCGCTTCATCTCCTAAAATATCAGACAGGATTTACCCTGAAAATATCTCTCTCTTTGGTTAAAATATCTGGGGCAGACCACCAGAATGTGCTCCACCGTTAGTGTCTCGTCACAGTAAGCACACTCTGGAGGGCTGCTTCCTTCTAAAATAAACTGATGGGTCAGACGAGTGTGCCCAATCCTTAATCTGGTTAAAATAACCTCTGTTTGTCTCATCAAGCTGGAATGACGAAGACCACGGTAGTATATTATCCTCAATATTTCATATTTATTATTGGCAAGAAGGGGAGAAGTCCACCTTTCTTGCTATTTACTTAAAACATAAGATCTTAATGGGACCTTAGATCTGTATGAGGCACTTTTCTGGAAAGAGGTTTCTGATAAAATACTAGCAGCTTTCGCTCTCGTCTGCCATCTCGTTTCAAGTGAATCCTCTAATGTGAGAAGGGACCCAACAGAAAGAGACTGATTTACGTCGACAATATATACGAAAAAGTCAAATTCCTGAACTTTTTGAATTATTTGATGAAAGCTATTAAATTTTTTTAATAGCTTTAAGGTGCTTCTAGAGTCTGAGATGACAAAATTAGAGTCATCACTTTGAAAACTAATCTAGGCAGACACTACGGCTGTTAATTCGGCAGTAAAATATTGATGCAGAGTCAGGTAATTTATTGCAGACGCTGTATCACTCAAGGATAACAGCACAAACTAACACCACTATCTGACTTTGATCCATCTCTATAGATTTTTGTAAAATTAGTATGGGTAACATCGTGCTCTAAGAATTTGCCCCTAATCTCTTCTACAGTGCAGTCCTTTTTGTTAAACAGTTTCACATATTGATGCTTCTGGAATAAGCCAAGAGGATTTACAGGATATTCTACTTCCAGGACTTTCTGGGATTTAAGGTGATTATTCCTAACATCCTCATTCAGTCGAATTTGGAATGGTTTATAAAGCTCTTGTACCAGAAAACTTCGAGAGTCTGTTTCCTTTAATGCTTGAAAGGAGGGATTTTGGGAGCACTTTTCATTATAGCCATGTATCGCAACTTAGCTCTTGCCTTCTTAGATCAAGAGTAAGTAAATGATCTGTGTCGACATAAATGCTTTCAACAGGCGAAGTTCTAAAAGCCCCTGAGCATATTCTCAACCCCATGTTGTGTACAACATCCAGTTCCTTTAGCTTGGTTTTACAGGCTCAGGAATAAATCTGACAGCCATAGTCTAGCTTAGATCGACACAGAGAGTCATATAGCCTCAGAAGGGATTTCTTATCAGCCCCCCAACTAAATCCAGAGAGATTATTAGTGTTCATCAAGTTTTCTATTTTTCTCCATCTTTATCTGGTGTAATGTTGTTATAGTCCCATATTGGGTTATGTGCATTGAAATCACCTACAATTAATATGGGATTCTTACAATCTTTTATTATTTTCTGTAATATGTTTAAAGCGTACTTTTATTAGCTGGTTGTAAAGTTAATAATATCAAATAAATTATTTTCTATTTTCACTGTTATTGCTGAAATTTGTAATTCAGCGTAGTCTATATCTACTTTGTCGTATATCATTTTATTATGGACATATATTGTTGTTCCTAAATTATTTTCATTTTCCTTTGATGTTGTGGCTAGTAGATATTTACCTATATTTGGGAACAATTTTTCCAACATGTTGTATACATATAATCATTGGTTCGTATTCCCTGATAAGTCGTTGACTTCTCTATGCGCATTCTCGTTAATAATCCATTTATGTTCCATTGAATTATAAACGATTGAATGGTGTAATATGAGAGTGGTCAAATTACTCTAAATTATTTAAGTTGATTTTTTTTTTTATTTGTTACAAGTTAATTTGTATTTTTGTAGGTCTTGATTCATTTTATGTTGTTGTTATATTTTGACTTTCGTTGACTATTACATTTTTTACTATCTTGATTTAATTTTTTTTCCATTTTGATTTTTTTAGAATATTATCTACAACACTGATATGTTTTTCTTTGTAATATTCTAAATGTTCAATACATGCAACCTCCTTCATGAGATTTGATGTTTGTTTTTCCTTATTCCTATACCTCATGAAATTTCTTATGGTGTTGGTTAGCTTTCTTTAGTTATAGTTTTATTTTTTGTGGCACAGTGCTACAAAGCATTTACTACAACCACATGTGTCTTCATGTTCTTTAGTTTGTTGTTCCTTCTGGTTTTTCTTGTGGTGCCTATAATTGGTGATGGGTGAATTTCTTTGCTTTCATCGTAGTTATCTGTGTGTTGGTTTTCCATTTCACCTGAATTTTGTGATTCTGCTCCCAGAGGTATTATTGTTACTATGGCAGACAATGGAATGTTTGGCTTAGTGTTCTGTTTCTGAACTTTAGCTTTTGGTGAGATTGGTGGGTTATTTATCTTTTTACATCTCTGGTTGGTGGAATTAGGTGGGGTCTTAACTAGTTGCCTTTTCCGAGTTGTGTTATCCATTTTGTTACATTCTCGTAATTTTAATTCTTCTTCGTCTTTCTCTATGTCAATACTTGTATCTATTTCTGGTAAAGAGGCAAATCTACTGTCAACTGTGATATTGTCATTGTTGTATGAAATCTCCATTGAAGAGCTCTTTTGATCATGTATTTTTTTTAGTGATATTTCTTGATTTTTATTGCCATTCACTTCAGTTTGGGTATTGTTTGATTTTGAAGTATCTGCATACCTAAATTTCTTAGCTGGGTCATTCAATCCTCTCACTTTTAGTTCTAGCTTTGCTTTCCTAATCGACATTCCAGTTCGTTCCTGTAGTAATTTAAGTTCAGTATTGTAAATATAGAATGCACATGTTTTAGATCGGGCATGATGTTCTAGGCCACAATTTATGCATTTTGGTTGGCCACAGTCCCAGCATGTTTTATGTTCTTGAGAACTGCAATAGGCACATCTGGGAAAATTTCTGCATTTGATGGCTGTATGGCCATATTTGCAACAGTTCTTGCATTGCATGGGTTTGGGAACATAAGGTCTTAATTCCCTGTTTAATCCAAGTATTTTAATTTTCAAGGGCAAGGTTTGGCCACTGAACTTTATTTTTGTTATTTTGATAGATTTATTTTTGTCTTTCCTGCTTGGCACCTCATATAGTTCGCAGTCTTCAACATTGCTGTATCTTTTCTGTAATGAATCTAAAAACATTGATTTGTTTTGCATTTCTTCTTCAAGCTTTGGTAATATCACAGTGCCTTGTACAATGTTCATGGTATCATGCCTTGTGATGCTTATATTTATGTTCTAAATTTTTTTAATATTTTGATAATTTTCTGACTGGATTCTGGCTGTTGTTTCAACCAGCCATTCCCTTTTTTTTTTAATTTGTCTTATGCTCATCTCTTGTGATGGGCATCGGTTCAGCAAGAAATTTTCCAATTTTAGTAAGGATATGTCATGGTCGGCTTGTAGATTCAAAAACCTTGACCAGTTTGATTCTCCAAAAAGGGAATCAAAGTGAATCAAGGTTGAGTCTGGTCTATATTTTCTTTTGTTTATTTTTTTAGGCTCCAAAGGGCCTTCAATTGAATAGTTTGAACTACTTTTTGTTCCTTTTTTTGATAGGGACACAGGCACAGAAACATCTGGCTCAAAGGAGAATGGTTCCAATGTAACAATGCCAGGTCCTCCTTTTACAGGGACATCCTTTTTCTCGCATGGGTCATCAACATTTGGAGAACTTTCAATCTCCAAGGTGGGTGCAGAGGTCGTCATCTGTGCCAAAACAGTATCAACAGAGGGCCCAGGGGTACTCAATTCTTTAACCTTACTATTCATAAAGATCGAATAAAGAAAAAAAAATAATAAACCTGAACACTTTAAAAAGATATCATTAGCCTTTCATGGGGTTTATTCTTCCACTAATGGCACAAGTGAGAGCCAACTCCCAAATGTCCGGCCCCTACCCTACCCCACAGGGGATGGCACAATACGATTAGAGTGGCCCAAGTGTAAGCCAAACCTGCTTGCTAGGACCCAGAGTATTACAAGAATACAATCATCCCCACCCTAATCGTATTATGGGCAAACCAGATAGAATGCCGAAAGTTCTATCTCCAGAACCAGACCCCCTGGAATCCGTGGTCTAGCCCTAAAGAATAGTTCCACCTTTGAGCTATCAATCTGATAACTCTCAGGTCCAAACATTGTCGGGCAGTTGATGATCCCATCACAGTTCTCACTATTTAGCTTCTATTTAGCAACTATGATATCTTTTCCTGTTTATCAGGTCCAATAAATTTTAGTAAAAGTGGAAAATTCCACAAAGATTAATCTAAACAAATATACAATGGCATATGGGACTCTTGGACTTGAACCCGGGAACAGATTCCTGGGGTTCAAGAGCCCCCTCACCACGTCAAGGTGGTCCAAAAAAGAGGGGGCTTAAGAGTAACAGTTGTAGGCAGGTAAGTGATGTTGTAAGATGACTTTGAAATGAGACTGGGGTGTTTTGGATAATAGTTTGAGGTATATTTTTGTTTGAACTGTCAAGCTGGGCGATGCACTGTTAAAATAGGCAGTTATGCACATTTTAGGGGCGTATATACTTAAGAGTAACAGTTGTAGGAGGGTAATGTAAGATGACTTTGGGTTATTTGGTATGATGGTTTGGCGTGTATTTTTGTTTGAAATGATATTATATTGTTGTAGTATAATACTTTAAGGTATATTTTTTTTTGAACTATTAAATTAGGCAGTGAACTGCTCAAATAGGCAGTTATAAGCGTTTTAGTTTAAGGGGTACAGGTTATTTGGCAGTTATAAGCATTATTAGAGTAGGGGTCTACTATATGGCTGTACGTAAATTTCCTTCTTCCTCTCTTGATGTAGTTGCTAAGGTGTATTTACCTATTTCTGACAGTTTTACTGACACGTTGTAAACATAAAATCATTGGTTCATATTCTTTTAGTAATCGTTTAGTTTCTCCTAGGTTTAGCCTGGTCTGTAGACCATTTACATTCCACTGTATAATATAGCTATTGAAAATATTACGTTACAGCGGTCGAGTTTTGCTTTCTTTTTTTTTTTATTGTCAACTTGGATTTTTTCTGTTAATTTACTCGCAACTTTTGTTTGTCTGTCTTTATAATATATCAAGTGTTCAATGCCCATGCAATCTTTTTCATGGGTGCTTCAATTATTGGTCTCTTTTTTTTCTATATATCATAAAATTTCTTATACTGTTTGTTAAACTATTTTCTATTATGTTTTTATTATTACTGCATAATTCAACGAAACAATCATTACATCCACATATGTTATTACGTATATTTCTTGTTGCATTTGATTTTGTTTTACCAATTATTGGTGATGAAGTAATCTCTTCTCCTTGGCATAATCACTGTTACCTATGGTATGGTTCTCTTCAACTTCGGTGTTTTGGATATCTGCTTTCATAGGTTTTCTATTATTTGAGGAGATAAAGGCATATTCTTTATCTTTGGTTTAACCGATGGTTGCCTAATAATAGTTGGTTTCTTCATTGTGGGTGGTGTTCTCTCTAAGGTTTTTTTTTTATCTTTAATTTCCGGTCCATCACAACTTTCCTCTCCTATTTCTGTAGTAGTATCCTCTAGTGCTCTTATTTCCATTAATATTTCCAATGAATCTGATGAAATATCCGTATCATTTGCACCTGTTTTCTTTTCCATTTTAGTTTTTCTGTAAAACATTAATTTCTTCTTGAGACTTATTTTGCTGCATTTTGTTACTTCTATCTGTATGTTTTTTTGTTTCATTATTGGTTCTTGTTATTGAAGATTGGCAAGATCTTGAATTCCTCTCGCTTTCAATTCTAACTTAGCTTCTTTTATAAACATCCCAGTCTTGTAAAATTTTCAATTCTGTATTGTAAATATAATGCATGCATTCTTTGGTCCTTGCATGATGATCTTGTCCACAGTTTACACATTTTGGCTCACTAAATTTCCATTGTGTGGTACGTTCGTCAGATCCACAATAAACACATATAGGTTCATTTCGACAGATTTTCTTTGTGTGCCCACATTTACTACAATTTTGACATTGTAGTGGCTTTGGAACATAAGGTCTCAATTCTCTATTTTGGCCAAAAATTTTTATTTTTTGAGGTAGGCCCTGACCTTTAAATTTTATTCTTGCAATTTTTAATATTTTATTATTCTGTTTACTTGGTATTATATATACCTCACAATCTTGGACTTTGGTATATCTCATTTTAAAAGTCCAACAGCATATTCTTCTTGACCTGTTAGTTATTATTTTCAGGATGTACAATAGTACCCTGAATGCTGTTCATAGTGTCATGCTTTTTTATTTTTACATTTACATTATCAATGTTTTTATAAACAAATAGTCTTCGGATTGGTTTTTTGTTGTGGCATGTCTTTTATTTGTCGGAATGACATTTCAATCGTTGTTTATTTTTTAATAAGTGGTTTTCCAACTTCAGGGCTGAAATTCGTTGTTCTGTTTACATAGTTAGAAACCTTGACTAACTTCCACTCCCAAAGATTGAGTCGAAGTGAGTCAAGGTTGGGTCATGTCAGTATTTACTCTTTTTGGGTGTTTTATACAGTGTTAAAGTTTTAATACCACCCTGATTTTGATTAACTGGATTATCCTGGGAATTGTCCATTTCCATATCAGACGATTTGCTCTGTACTGGAGCAGCGGTGTCAAATGTGCCGAGATGGTACCATCAAAGGGCACATGAAAACCTTAAAAAGATATCATCAGCCTTTCATGGAGTTTATTCTTCCACCAATGGCACAAGTGAGAGCCGACTTCCAAATGTCTGCATCCCTACCCAACCCCACAGGGGATGGCACAACACGATTTGAGTGGCCCAAGTGTAAGCCAAGCCCGCTTGCTAGGACCAAGGTTATTACAAGAATACAATCATCCCCACACTATTCATATTATGGGCAAACCGGACAGAATGCTGACAGCCCTATCCCCAGAACTAGAACCCCCTGGAATCTGTGGCCCAGCCCCGTAGAATATTTCCGCCCTTGAACTATCAATCTGATATGTCTCAGGTCTTTTTCTATTTATCAGGTCCAATAAATTTTAGTTAGCACCCACGTGGCAGGCCTACAAACAAAATCAGCTTTCTCTTGCAATGAGTAATGCAGGGGAGAAAACCATGCAGTAGAGAGAAACACAAATTCTCTTGCACGTCTTTTATGCAAACATCTCAATCACCATTATTGTCACCTTTCATGTATTATTATCATTCTGTATATTGTTATGCCAGCTTTCCAGTAATGTATGTATAACTGTCAATCAGATGCCTTGTATCCATCCATATGTAAATTTATGTCTGTGAAGAAACACAGATGCTTGAATTTGATCCCTTCCTCGATCTACCAAGAGGCTCACACGAGCTATTGACCCGTATAAAAGTTTTGTAAATATTTTAGTAAGCTGTAGACCTCCGTATCTTACTCGTACCTCACTTAAATTGGTGACACGCAGAGATGACCAACCCAAAGAGATGCCGACCCAGCCAACGCCAACGAGGCTGACCTTGCCAACAAGACCCTCGCAGCCACCTCCATACGCCTACCACCCTTCACGTCCCACCACCCAGAGGCATGGTTCTTCAGGGCAGAAATGATTTTCCACGCACATTAAATCACTTCAGCAATGTGGAAAGCAGACGTTGACCTTGAGTTCCTGCAAAGGCCTACCAGATGACAGTAGACGGGAGGGCAACATGGATTTCAACTGACCGGTTGAAACCTGCATTCATACCAGACAACAGTCCACATACATAGGCCTCTCCTGGAGGGAGAGCCCTGTGGTGCCCATGTGGCAGGCCTATGATCAAAATCTGCTTTCTCCCACGATGAATAACACGGGAGGAAAAACCATGCAGTAGAGAGAAACAAATTTTCTCTCACGTCTGTTATGCAAATATCTTGATCACCATTATTGTCACCTTCCATGAATTATTATCATTCTGTATATTGTTATGCCAGCTTTCCAGTAATGTATGCATAATTGACAATCAGATGTCTTGTATTCATCCATATGTAAATTTATATCTGTGAAGGAACACAGATGCTTGAATTAATCCCTCCCTTGATCTGTCTAGAGGTCGGGACTACTTTGTGGCTCACATGAGCTACTGACCTGCATAAAAGTTTTGTAAATAAATTAATAAGCTGTAGACCTCCGTATCTTACTCGTACCTCACTCAAATTAGCAAAAGTAGAAAATTCCACAAAAACTAATCCAAAGAAATATATACACTAAAACCTCACCTTAACGGACCCGGAACCATCAGACATCAGATTTAACGGGAAAAATCCAGCCAAGGGTAGTGACTGCTGTTGTTTACGTTTACTTGCACACTAACCTCAGCATTGGTGCGAAATTAAACCTTACCGTATATTTATGTGTATAATAGATAAGAGGTAAAAAATTATGGCAAATTTTCATGAATTTATCTCATATCTGTAGTATAAAATTACTGCTAAATTACAAAACCATCTATGTATTGGCTAGCTTTTGCAACAACAGGTATCTTAAGAAATATTGGTTATGTAAAGATGACGTTATTACACATGCTGTCTCACTTACTGTATCCCAGAAATTCAAAATAAACAAAATAACAAAGCTGATTTGATACCATGTTTTTCCTACACATCGCCTAAAAGGGAAACATGTTTTGTTTACATCTCATTGCCAATCACAAACCCCTAATAATATATGTACAATAATTATCATACATAATTATCATTCGTGTGAATGAATTGTTCTAAACAGTTATTTACCACCAAAATGATAACGAATTTTTAATGAAAAATGAATATGTTATCCTACATGTTATTACTATTATAATTAATTACACTACCATTAAAATTTCTGGAAGGTTACCAAAAGATGACGGTTGCTGTGAGCACAACCATAACTTAATGCTTACATTTCGTCAGCTGTCCTCGCACAGATAAAAGTTGATTTCATTGATATGGAATTGTTCCTTGAATAGGCTATTTATTATCAAGATATGCCAATAATATATAAGGTAAAAATGGTTTTATTACCCTTATTACCAGTTTATATCACAATATGAATCTTTTCATGTATGTCGGTGGTTATCACGCCTAGGCCGAGGCTAGCCTACGGATAAACATCACTTAGGACATGAAAAAACAACGCTTCACTTTAATGGACAATCGGCTTGAGCAGACGACCTTCTCCCACTATTAGTCTGTTAAAGGAAGGTTCCACTGTAATAATATATGGGACTCTTGGACTCAAACCTGGGAACAAATTCCTCGGGTTCAAGAGCCCCTCACATCGTCAAGGTGGTCCCAAGTCAAGAGGGAGTATTCTAGTAAATACAGTACAAATGACCTAAAACAGGTTGCATTGATTTTATCACTGTTATAAATATATGAGGCCTTACGAACAATACCTAACTTTTGTGCGGCATCTGCTGAAACTTTCATTAGATGTTTCTCAAAAGTCAGATGAGAGTCAAAGCTTACACTTAGAACAGTTAAAGCCAGACTAGTTCAGCAAAGTTCCAGTCACCTGAAGGGGAGGGTGAGGTGGGAAATCTATACGAGATCTGCTAATCAATAGTGTTTTTGTTTTACTGGAATTCACTAACTACACCATTCCCTGATCCGATCCATGTCACGATTGAGGCTCAGGGCAGCTTCATTTCTCAAAAGTGGAGACTTTACTACATCCACAAGCATTGCACCATCGGCATCCTGAACAATCTTGTTTTCCAGACCAACAACCATGTCACTTGTAAACACTAAAAATAACAGTGGACCAAGAACACTACCCTTTGGAACTCCAGACACTATAGGTCTTGGCTCACTAAAGATCCTGCCCACAGCAACACACTGCTTCCTACCTGTAAGGAAATCTTGAAGTAATACTAAAACATATCCACCCACTGCAAGATTCTGAAGTTTATAAATAAGTGCCTTGTGATTTACTAAATGAAAATCAGCACTAAAATTTATCTGAATTACTCTGCACTCCAAACCCTTAATAATGGTTCCCTTGGAAATGGCATGTCAAGTCTAAAAGAGTATCACAGGTACCTAGCTGCTTCCTATATGCATACTGACTATCAGCTAACAATCCTTTAGATTCTACATACTTATATAGTGGCTTAAGTTTTTCAGAAAATTTGGAGATCACAGGGAGAATAGACATCGGCCTGTGGTTACTGCAGTCTGAAGATATGCCACTCTTTGGAACAGGCACTGTATCACTAAGCTTGTCCTCATCGCAAAGATACTACATTGACATAAAAATCTATAGAACCTTACTAAACTCAGGAGACAACATGCTAGAAACTTTTTGAAAAATAAAGGGAAGAAACCACCAGGGTCTTCTCCACCCAAGCTATCATGATTATAGAGAATTTTCTTAACATCCTTGAAGTGAAATGCAAATTTTGTAAAAAGTTCAGGATGACAAGTATCAGGGAGAGGGACATCCTCAGCTAGTTGCTTAGCTTCAAAGGCCTGATGAAGCAGTTCATACTTTTTCCATTCCATCATCTGTTAGTAGTGGTGGAATGGAAGACGGGCATGGCCCAAAGATAGATGATGCCTATTTGGTCCACCATAGATGACACTGAATAATTCCTTCAAGTTTCCTCTTCAAGGAATTATTGTAATTTCTCTCGGCTATATTCGCAGCACAATGAGACTCAACAAAAATGGTGTAATTTTCATTTGAACAATTTCGTCTCTATGCGTTGAGCTTGGTCTGTTTGTCATGGTAGGCTCCTCTATATGTGTCATCAAACCTTGGCTGGTCATCTGTCCTAAATTTGATGACCTTTCTAGGGACATATCTTATTAAAATAGCCATCAGCATTTCACTTAACTTCTTCTTGGGATCAAGATCTAATATAGCATCTGAAACATTAAGTGCCTAACATGGTTCAATAATGCGATCCCTATTGGTTCTGGATTTTAGCCAGACCTTTATTCCAATAGTGGAATCAGCAATATACTGATTGACAGATATGTCCATCTCATTGGCGCAATGATCAGAAGTGCCTTTATATTCACAGACCTTGGACTTCACAATAGCTGGAACATTCGTGAATATGAGGTCTAATCTGTTATCAGAAATGTGTGTGGGTTCCTCAATTAGCTGGACAAAATCGGAAGAGACACAGAACTTGAGAGAAGACCGGCCATGTTGACCTGTGGAATCTGAATTTAGCCACTCACTGTGCTTTGCATTACAGTCCCCACAAATAATGAAAGAAGCTTTTGAATCCTGTGACTGAGCCATACTAATCTTCTCCAAATGACAGTCATACAGAATCGTCGATATTTGGATTATGGTAAACAGCAAATACATAAACACTGTAGAATTTACTAAGCTGTTACTAACTAGATGATCCGGTTGTATAGTTACCATTTATAAATTGAATGTATCACAAATTTCTTGGTCCATTGCATTTGTTGAATGCTAATCTGCTGTCCAATTATCTTGTCAAAAACAGCAGCTGAACATTCTTTAGCAATTTTCCCCGTTATCAGTATCAGCTATGTATATTTAGTGAGTGGGTCTTAATTCCTCTACTTGTAGTGTGAAGGTTAATAATGAGAGCTTGGCTACTCCCTCAAATGGAGTTTGTGGGCTAGGATATTTGCCTAAAGGTAGTCTCTCATCCATTCTATTGCAAACATTACAACTCTTCACATAATCATTCACATCCTTAATAGTCCTTTCCAACTAAAGGATTCTCTTACTAATCTATTTCATCATGTCCTGGATGAGCTCTTATGAGATTGTCATAAATGAGTTCAATAACTTTACTCCTCAGAGTCCTGGATACTATCTTCCTAGAGACCATCTTGTGGAATGATCGATACTGATCAAATTTTTGGCATAGCCAAAATAATACTCCATCTATTATATGCATTTCATCAATTGGGAGTCCAGTCTTCTCACTTAACTCTCTTTCTTTTTGAAGGTCAAATTTCTTCCCATTTTTCACATTTTGGTAAACTTCTTTTAATTCCTTATCATGCTTTTCTTTTTGTTCTTTTATAAATGTGATCTAGTAAGCTCTTCTGTACAGCAGATTACAAATACAGTATTCATAGGTTCACTAGACTTTGCTTCTTGACTAATCATATTTATGCTATCATTCTGAGGAGTATACCTCGATAATGCATCTGCCACCTTGTTTGCTTAAGCCTGGGAAGTCATAAATGAACGAGCCCTTCATCCAGAGAAATTTGGATTCTCCAACATTTCTATAGCAGCAGAATGATCAGTAAAGACAGTTATCTTGTAGCCAAATACATTTTTAAGAGCTTTAAAGCATCAATAATTGCTAGAGATTCTTTGTCTGTTACTGAGTAGTTTTCGCCTGCAGGCTTCAGTTTTCTACTGTAGTAAGCTATAGCCTGATTTTTATTATCAATCTTTGCATCAGACATGTACAGCTTGATTCTGCTGAAAGAAAAATTTCTTTAGTAAAGTCAAGGAATGTAAATACAGGCGGGTTCGTTAGTTTTTCCTTCAATACTTCTTTTAAGAGCTGCTAGTAGGGTATATATAGTTGCAATATTTTTCACAAATTTTCTGTAAAATTCTGCTACACCCAAAAATAATTTCACATCCTTCCTGCATTGAGGTCTAGGATGTTCCTTAAATGCCTTCACTTTCAGGTCATTTACTTCAACAGCTCTTTCACGAAGAGTATCTCCCAGATAGTATATTTTCCTTCTAAGGAAGGTGCGTTTATTTAATTTCAACTTGAAATTTGCTTTCCTCAATCTCTTTTGGGCTTCTCAGACCAGTTTTAGGAGTTCCTCGATTGTGTCAGTGGCTATTATAAAATCATCGACATAACAATGCACACCATTCCCTAGTAATCCATCCAGAACCTTACCCTTTAACCTCATGAACGTTCATGGACTAGACTTCAGACCAAAAGGCATCCGCACATACTGGTACCTACCATTTCTTATGGAAAAGGCAGTCAGTAGTTTACTTTCCTCATCTAAGGGAATTTGCAGGAATCCTTGGAACAGATTTATAGTGGTAAAGCATTTCTTGATCCAATGGACTCTCATAAATGACATTGGGATATGGATCGGTTATATATTATCTATATTTATATATATATATATATATATATATATATATATATATATATATATATATATATATATTTTATTAAAACAGTTTAACCAGACCACTGAGTTGACTATCACCTCTCATAGTGCTGGCCTGAAGGATTTGGATGAAATGACAGGTATAGGCTTGAAGCCAGGCACTGGGACCAAATAGGTCATTCGGCATGGTGATGAATGAATATTAAAAACTGCACAAAGGCATACGCTCTCTTAATGGAAGGCACTCAAACAATAAATACATTTATACTCATGTTTCCATACATACTCACTAAAAAGGTACATTAAAATTCTAACTAAATTTATCAAAATATCACAAGTTCTGACGATAGATCGTAAATATATATATATATATACATACATATATAAATATATATATATATATATATATATATATATATATATATATATATATATATATATATATACAGTATAATAATTATAAATATTATATACTGGGTGTTTCTGAAATTAGAGGTCCCGCCTCCACAGAACAAATGGAAAGTTATGAAGTTTTCTGCAATAGCCTATCTCCAAGTACATTATTTTAAGTTTCTATTAAGCTATTCTTTATTTTAAATTTCTTGTATTTTCAGACTGGGTGATGGAGAGATACAGCCATGGCTAATGACTCGGAGGAAATCAGATGGATTGACTGAATCCAGGCTATAACCTCCAGAGGCCAGGGATGCTGGTGCATCCTTCATTTCATGTTCCTGGATAGCTAAATACATTAAAGAGATGAATCCTTTGTTAAAAGAAACTGGAACAAAAATCCATATGACTGTCATTGCGAAAAGAGTGAGAATCTTGGAAGGCCTGAAAGTCCTTTCTCAGGAGTCAAAAGACATCATAGCTGAGGCAGTGGGTAGACCAAGAAAGTCTTTATGTAAATTGGTGCTTGAGCTAGAAACAAAAAGGGGAAAGAAATGAAGTCATAGTGCTGTATATCGTGAGTTGAAAAAATCTGGTATCAAGCCATTTCATGTTATCAGCAAGCCCAGCATCACTCAGCAACAGAGAGAAGACCGTGCATGTTTTGTGGTTCATTCCTTAAAGATTGGGATGAAGCTGACTTTCTCCATGTTGCTGCATCAGATGAATTCTTCATTTACACAGTCAGGAAGCCAAACCATAAAAATGACATTATTTGGGCTGCAAAGTTGGATGATATCAGCGATGATGTGCACTATTGCCAAGTTGTGAAATTTCCTGAATATTTGGGAATTTTTCTCTGTTTCACAGCCAAACGGTTAATGTGGATCATCAGAGAAAAAGGACAGTCATGGAATGGCGAATACTTCAGAGAAACAGTGCTTACTGGTGGAGTATTTCCTTTCCTCAAAGATCCTGAAAATGTGTTATCTGTTGAAGAAGTCACATTTTTGCATGATAAGGCACCATGTTTCAAGGCTCTTCAGACACAGGAGCTGCTTGGAAACAGTGGTATCGATTTCTTCTTGGCAAGTGAATTTCCAGGTAGCTCCCCTGACCTTAATGTGTGTGAAAACATTGGTAGTATCTTAAAGGATTGTGTTGAAGCACGCACAGTGAACTATGATGGTATACCAAGCCTCGACGACCTGTGAAGAGAGGTGACCGAAGTGTTCACGGAAATGGAGTTTGAGTCTCAGCTTTTTTTTTTTTTGGCGATTTGCTGAAATCATACCCCTTAAGAATGCAGGCTGTGGTACAGGCAGATGGAGGCCACACAAAATATTAAATATTCAGAGAGAAACTTAAATAAATACCTGTTCTGAATTACTTTTGTCTTTGTCCATATCAATTTTAGTTTATGCTGTAGAGGGGGGGGGCTCTAATTTTGAAACACCCTGTATATTATATATATATATATATATATATATATATATATATATATATATATATATATATATACATATATATATATATATATATATATATATATATATATATATATATATATATATTATTTATATATATATATATATATATATATATATATATATATATATATATATATATATATATATATATAAATATTATACATATATGTGTATATATTTTATATTATATATATATATTACATATATATATATATATATATATATATATATATATATATATATATATATATATATATATATTTCACATATTTACATTCCTCCCTTTGTAGCCAGCTAGGAAATAATTCAAACTTCTGAATAAAAGCTTTTCTCATTTGAATGTTAGGCCAAACAACATGGCAGAAAAGGGAGGGTTATCACTTGTTTTGAACCAAGAACGCATTCCTCTGCACCTGAACGGAAGCGAGTACAATGGAACCCCTTTTGACCCCTCCTGACCATGTATCCAACAAATGACCCCTCCAGAAGCGTTATAGGCAAACCTAGGCTGAGGTAGATAGGAATTTAGCCTCTAAGTACTTAACAATAAGACCTATTTTTCTCTACCCTCTTTGCTGGCTGTATGACTTTTTGTAAATCGACTAAGGCCTGCACGCTGAAATGAAAACAAGCTGGAGCGCACCCTAGACTCTCAGACCCAAGCACTCCACGCAAAACCAGCTATGCGTACAGATGGGCATTCTTCCACCTCTCTCACTGGTGACAACTAATCCCGTTGATCGGCCGGGGCCTTACATGTTAGGTGCAAAACATCTACAGACACCAGGTACGTCGACTGCAATTAGTCAATAAGCCAGCTTCTTTCTCTCTGTGAAATTCTTTTCCATTTCTCCAAGTTCAATTTTCATTCTCATAAACAAAGCTCCCTTGCTAAACCAACTTACAAAACAAGCAGCCTGTGAATCGCTCCCATGACTTGCTTTGAGACCAATCCAATTCAATTTAGTGATCAGTACTCAATTATTCCCTCCATTGTGTTAATTAAGGGCCAGTTAACTTTAGTAACTCAAGTGATCAATTCCTCCATTGTGCATAGGTTCATGAGAGAGAAATTATTTGTGCTAGATCGCTAATCCTGGCTTTTCTTCCATGAATCATCCATGCTCTGGTCAAGTAGAACCACCACCTTGTGAATCAAATCCTTAAAGAATACTGCCATCTTTGAAACAAAGAAAGTCTGGATAGCATTTCCCCCAGTTACACACAAAGCCAAATACGGAAACTAATTCAAACCTTATCACACTTTCCAATCTGAGACGTGCCATTCACATCCTTGTAATTTCCATGTTCTTTAATTTTGATTGCCTGCTGGACCCCATTTCCAGTTTCATTTGATTTATTCTTCTGTAAATAAATTCATTGTAACGTAACCCTTTATTCATTTCCCATGGCGACCTTCCACCCTTTGAGCAAACTGGTAAAATAAGGTAATTCTTACATTCTGGTGTCGGGAGCCGCTCAGAAGAGTGACAGATCAGAGGAGTGACATAACATAAGAGTGACAAAAATACTTCTCAAAAGAGTGACAGATCATAAGAGTGACATAACATAAGAGTGACAAAATTACGTTTTTATAAAAGAGTACTAGATTATTGGAAAATTACGTACTAAAACTGGTTCAGTGATTAAAATATTAATTTCTTTTGTTCAGTGATTAAAATATTTATTTCTTTTTTGAACATAAAATAATTAAAAATTTTAAATCATGACATGCGAAAAAAATGTACACATAAAATTACTTTAAATATTAACATATTTTTGTAAACAAAACATTAAAATCAAATTATTGTTTTCAATCTTCATCAGTGTCTTCCTCTAAGTTGCTAGCCCCATTACTTGTACCTAAGAGTAAATTGTGAGCAATTCCCTTGACGTATTCATTCAAAGAGACTTGTCCCTGTCTACTTAATACTGTTGCGAGCCTTTTCTCTCTTTGGATTTGTTCTTTCTTCTTCTCAATCGGAGTAATGCCTGATGTTAGACGTTGTACCTCTTGGTATGTGCGATGATCTTCTTTCGTAAACTCCCTAATCATTGAGTATACCCCCAAATGGTAACGCTCAACTACTGTTTCAAATCTCCTGTGCCAAGTTTCTACACAATTATTTGTTCTTGGAAGATTGTATCGTTGCAAGGTATGAATGCTCCACATAGTAGGATTAAATCGTGGAGGATGACGTACATGATTTTGTCTTGGCCTACCTCTTCCTCTTCGTGGAATATTTATAGACTGGCTCAGCTTCATCTGGAATGTCATTTGAGAGACTTAAATACGCATCATGGATTTCATCAGGCCGTAAAAATGCTAGGGCAGCCAATTTTCGTAAGCTTAAAGCTAAATTTCCATAATTTTTGTAAGCATCAACAAATGCTTTTGAATACTTCGGTATATACTTTGGCACAGGTGAAAAAAAGCATCCGGTGATTGTAGCATCGGGAAATTTTTCTGAGAGCTTTGATGCAAGATAATTCAAAATCTACCATGATGACTGTAGGAATTAGTTGAATTCCTTTGCTTCGGCAACTGAAAGTAAATGTTCTAGCATTGATGAATATATTTGTGTAGTTTTCCCAGGCAACAACGCATATACAGCTGGGAAAGTTTGCCCGTGGAATATGTAATGGATAGTGTATATCTGATAGAATTGTCGAGGGCAAGTCTTAAATGTTCCATCCAGGAACCAGATATTTGAGTCGGCTAATTTTTGTAAGGTATTTTCACTGCCAAAAGCTATGATTCTTTCCTGTACCTCTTCATCCTCGATTTCTGCTTCCAAACCCTCACTCTCGGTTTTTATAT